>NW_022438581.1:0-3584 GCF_009761245.1 Sapajus apella
GACGCACTTCCGCCCGGCTGCGCTCGCCACAGGAAGTGAGCTCCGCCGCGGGCGCCCGCGCGCCCCGCCCCGGCCCCGCCCCTCGCATAGGCCCCGCCCCCGCCGGCCGCCTTCGCTCCTTCAGGCCCCGCCCTTCGGCCCCGCCCCCCGCCCGGCACCCGGGTCCCCCCTGCAGCCCGCGGTGGTCGGCGCGGCCCCTCCTGCCCGTCCGCGGGCACCTGCGGGCGGCGCTCTCCACGTGGCAGCGTGGGGCGGGGGTCCCCGGCCACCGGCGGCCTCCGAGGAGGACGAGGGGGCTCCGGTCCTGCGGAACCGAAGGGGCGCGGTGGGGCCGGGGAGTCCGTGGCCGGGCGGCGCCCCCGGCTCCCACGAGAGGGCGGCTCCTGCCGCTGGGACCCCGGGGACGCGCCCGGCGGGGCGGGGCTGCTGCCTGGCGCGGAGCGCGGCCGGAAGCGGACGGGGGCGGCTGCGGTGCGGCCCGGCGGGGGGCGGGCTTCCTCCTTCCCGCGGAGGGGCCGGACCCCGAGGGGCCGCGCGGTGGGGCTTCCTGAGGCCCGGGCCCCGCGCGCGTGGGCACTGAGGTCACCGATCCGTGCAGCGCGGGTTCGCCACCGGCCTCCTGCGCCCGGGCGGTGGGTGAGGCCGCGTGGCTGAGACCGGGGACCCCCTTAGGAGCCGGGGAGACCCTGGACACAGGCCCGACAGTCACAGCGGAGAGGACACTGAGTGGGGGTGTCACAGGGAGTGGGCACTGGGTGGTCCGGAGGGCCTCCCCGAGGAGTGGCGACGCCGGGCCCCACGCAGTCACGGGACCTTGCTTCAGGTTGGGGCCCTGCGGGGAGAGCTCTGCTGGAGGGCCGAGGGGAGGGTGCAGGAGACAGTGGTGGGACCCTGCCCTGGGCTGCCCTTAGTGGGTCGAGTTCCCGCCCTCTGTCTGCGGGGTCCTCATTACCCTGCTTCTGAGAGAGCCCACTGGGGCCTCCAGTGCAGGACAGGAAGGGTGTGGTCGGGGCACCAGGGGCTGTTGGCTGGGCTGAGGCCGTTGGGAAAGTGGCTGCTTGGGGTGGGGGGACTTCCTCCTTGCTCAGCTTCCTCCTGCACACTCTGGTTCCCCGTCGAAGCGTCCCCGGTGGGGGCAACGGGGGACAGGGACCCCTCCCCCTCTTCCCATTCCGGGTTTGGTTAACCAAGCTTTCACCAGTTAAGCCGCACTTTCACCCTCTAGCATCCTCCCTTTGGACTGAAGGCCGGGAAGTGTGGGCGACGGTCACAGGGCTGGCATTTCAGGCCCCTTCCTGAGCAACCTGGGAGTCCTCACCTGCTCCCGACGCCCCCAGAGGCTGCCCCACCCCAGGCTGGGCCCAGAGGTCAGACTGCAGGAGACATCCTGTGGGCATCCCCCCCCCTCCAAGAACAGTTGCTTGGAAAGGTCCGAGTTTCTGGTTTTGAAGTGTGTTTTTTTCTTTTCTTTTTTCTTTTCCTTCTTTTGTTCTTTCCTTTTTTTTGAGACAGGGTCTCACTCTGTCGCCTAGACTGGAGTTCAGTGGCATGATCTTGGCCCACTGCAACCTCCGCCTTCCGGGTTCAAGCGATTTTCATGCCTCGGCCTCCCGAGTACCTGGCCCGTGCCACCATACCTGGCTAATTTTTTGTATTTTTAGTAGAGTCTGGGTTTCACCACGTTGGCCAGGCTGGTCTCAAACTCCTGACCTCAGGGGATCCAGCTGCCCCAGCCTCCCAAAGTGCTGGGATGACCAGTGTGAGCCACTGCGCCCCACCTGAAGTTTCTGTAAATAGGAACACACTGTTTCTTCATCTGGTCTCAGAGGACGCTCAGATGTGTGACCCCAGTGAAGGGCGGGGGCTCTGCAGACCCCTCAGGGGCTGCTTATTTTTGGGCTCCCACCTGCTTTCCCTAGCTGTCCTGGAGGAGGCGTCCCCTGGTGCCTTCTCTCCTTTGATCCATTTCCAGGTGGCCAACCAGGGAACAGCCGGCATCTCTGGAGTTCTGGGCTCAGGAGGGCTTGCTTTGGGAACCTCTGCCAGGAGATGCAGCTGGGCTGATGTGCTGGATGGGAAGCCCTTGGGAGGGAGGCCAGCGGGGGAAGGGGGGTTCCTGGTAGATGCATATTTGCCGGCCTGCGACCCGGCTGTGTGTCTCCAGGAGCACGCGTCGTCGTGACCACACGCCCCACCCAGGGCTCTGAACCTCCCCGGGGCTTGCCAGGGCCCTGCCGGAGCTGGCCCACAACCCCCCCGCGCTCGCACTGACTCCTCCGTGCAGCGCAGGGCAGACCCCCTGGATTGTTTGGTTATTCCATTCGTGTGCTCACTCAGCTGCCCTCCCCTGCCCCAGGGAGGATGGGGTGCTTTGGAAGGTGGAGACCTCAGGGACCAGGAGACCCCAGGCCAGCGGCCTACTGAGTGCAGAAGTGGAGGGAACGGCCGGACTCTCTAGACAGTGGCCGCCAGCCACAGGAGGCCCTAGCCTTTGCCACGTGGCCAGTGAAACTGCAGAACTGGATTGTGTATTTGATGCTCAGTCTTTAATCTAGAATGTAGCAGCCCGTGGGGCGGGTGGCTTCCACACTGGACAGGGAGGTTCTAGAGCTGGCTCACTGGGCCCCGGCCTCAGCACTGCCACCCGCTCGATACCTCAGGCAAATGATTGACCATCTGCGTGCTTCAGTCATCCGTCTATAAAGCAGGGGTGGACTGGGACAAGGTGTCCCGCTTCAGGGGGTCTGAAGGCCCCGGGGCCAGTGCGAGTGAGTCAGTGGAGGCCTGGGACCCGAGGCAGGAGGGATGTGTGAACACATGAAGCCGAGTCCACCCCAGGGTTCCCCACCCCTCACGTCTGAGGTTCTCTGAGGCTATGGGTCTGGGACTGCACTTTGGGAACCGTGGATGGTTTAAGCATGGGTTTAAGTGCGCCACAGCGCCGCAGGTGAGTGCCAGGCAGGCCCTGCCACACCATCGCCCAGCAAGGCCTCCAGCCTCCTCCCACACCATCGCCCAGCAAGGCCTCCAGCCTCCTCCCACACCATCGCCCAGGAAGGCCTCCAGCCTCCTCCCCACCCTCCCTTCCCCAGCTCTTGCCAGCAAAGCCCCTCTCTCTGCCTTTGCTGGAGGCCCACAGCTCCAGGCCCGGCCCTTGGGGCACCCCAGGTCCCTTTCCTGCTCATGTCACACCCCTTGGCACTCCTCCTTCCAGTCACCCAGGAAGAAGGGGGTTCCTCCTCCACACCCAGGGACCGGCAGGCAGGGGGTCTGCAGAGCACAGCCGCGTGTCCCACCCCAGCCGCCAGGAAGCAAAGGCTCACTGTGGTACATCCTATAGCCCAGGCCCTCACCCTGCCACGGCCACAGCCCCCAGCCCAGGCTCTGCCACGGCCACGGCCCCCAGCCCAGGCCTCACCCGGCCACGGCCACAGCCCCCAGCCCAGGCTCTGCCACGGCCACGGCCCCCAACCCAGACCCTCACCCCAACCCAGGCCTCACCCGGCCATGGCCACAGCCCCCAGCCCAGGCTCGGCCACGGCCACGGCCCCCAGCCCAGACCCTCACCCCAGCCCAGGCCTCAC
>NW_022438581.1:3594-13564 GCF_009761245.1 Sapajus apella
ACGGCCACGGCCCCCAGCCCAGACCCTCACCCCAGCCCAGGCCTCACCCAGCCACGGCCACAGACCCCAGCCCAGGCTCTGCCATGGCCACAGCCTCCAGCCTGGACCCTCACCCTAACCCAGGCCTCACCCGGCCACGGCCACAGCCCCCAGTCCAGGCTTGGCCATGGCCACGGCCCCCAACACAGACCCTCACCCCAGCCTAGGCCTCACCCAGACATAGCCATAGCCCCCAGCCCAGACCCACACCCCAGCCCAGGCCCTCGCCTATCCATGGCCCCTGCTCCCTGGCAGAGCATCCTCTGGCAGAGCCCCAGGTGGTGCTGTATCGGTGGGCTCTGGGACGGCGTGTCAGCTCCTCCACCTTAGCCACTGGTCTTTGCTTTAGAGAGTCCTTCACTGCGCTCTGTAAGGCTCTGTGCAAAGTTAATTGACATGAACTTGTATTCAAAATTCAATTTGCTCCAAGAGATCCAAATTAGGCCCTATTTTTCTCTGGGCTTCAAACTTGCTTGTGGGGTGATGGCCAGAAAGTAGGTTCCATTTCTCACAGCCCCAGCTCCAACGCCCCATCTGTGAGCCGGCTGTCGGCTCCAGCACTCAGCCTCTGCCCTCTTCCGTCCCATAATGGCACCTCAGTGTATTTTGGATACGTAGCCCTCTCTCATGGCTGCCGTCTGGTGAGACAGCAGGTCCCAAGGCCCCACATTTCCCTAGAAAAGGAACAAAGGAACGTCACCCAGCTCCTGCTTCAAGAACACTGTGTAACAAACAGCCCTGGCTCTCCGTGACACTGTCTTGCTCAGAGGGCTGCAGGGTGACAGCCGGGCCTTTGCTTCTTTATTCCGACTTTGGTCCGGCCCAGCTGTAATGCACGGGTCTCCTTCTGTGGGACGCGGGTGTTCGTTCTCCCTCCATGGCTCAGGAGGCCGAGCAGAACCACACAAGACTAGCAGAAGCCCATGCTTCAAGCCTCATATTGTGTCTGCCAGGAAGTCTTGCGGCTGCGACCAGCCTCCATGGACAGAGGAGCCCCTCCTGCTTTGGTGGGGCTTGGTGGCCCAGTTTGTCATGCAGGTGACCCGGGTGACACCAATCAGATGGCCTCTTCCTAGAATTGCAGTTAGAATGTGCCTTGATCGAAGTGTCATGGCAGTTGAGAATCTGGGGTCCCCAGTGTGGCCCCTTCCAGTCCCCCCCCGAAGATGTGCCATTGCCTGGCTCTGAGCCTGCTGCCACTCCTCGGGCCACCCCTCCCTGTTCACCCAGCGGAGCGGGCGTGTTCCTGCGGGGGCTTGAGACCTGCAGTCCCTTCCCCACCAACCCGCCCTCTCCCCCAAGCCCGAACTCAATGGCACGCCTTCCTGAGGCAGATGGGCGGCTTTGTGCGAGGTGGGCCCTGCTGAGCAGCAGAGAACTTCTTAGAATTCCTCTCGCCCGGCAGCTCTGGTTAGAGCTGACCACAGAAAACCAGCAGGCAGGTTGGAAGCAGGAGTGGAACGCAGTGGGCAGAGGGGGCCACATGGAGTGGCCGGCCAGGTTTCACTCCTGCCGTCCAGCACCCGGGCCTGCAGCACCGTGGGCTTCAGCCACCACCTGCCACTGCCCCTCCCACTCTGGTCAGGAGTGCAGAGTCTCCCTGAGGAAGTCGGTGCCACAGGACGTGGGGTCACCACCATCTCAGTGAGTCCCCACGCGTCTGGCTCTCCCCATCGGCACACCCGCCTTTCTCCCCCCGCCCGAGTCCTGCCTCGCACCCTCCCTGGCTCTCCTCGGAGTGTTTCTGCTGGCCACGCCCCGCGTGCTGTGTCAGAGTGTGCACAGCTTGCACAAGCCTCACACCAGAAAGGGACGTCGCAGGTGGGGAGGAGGGTCCCCGTGCCAGGCCCTGGCCCCTGAGTCTGCCCCTGGGGATGGGGCACCTGGCCTGGTGTGGGGTCAGGCTGCGGCAGGGAGGAGAGGCCAGGGACAAGCAGCTGGGATCAGCATGGGCTCTTTCCCTCCAAGGAGGCAGAAACGCAAACCCAGGCGCGCCCCCCGGCTTCAGGCAGGGCTGGATACCCGGACTGGGGTTCCCGCAGCCTCAGCTTTAAGTGGCGACTTAAAGGGTTCAAGGTCCACAGGAAAGAGAGTTTTATGAACACTCTGACCCTGGGCCTCTCTGATCTCAATGGGCTCATCCCAGGCCGCTGAGCCAGGGCCTGGGGCTGTGACGCTGTGACTGGCAGGCCTGGGTCTACCCAGAACCCAGAGACTGAGGAGGCAGAGGCGGGTGCTAACACTAACCGGGAACGGACACTGTAGGGGGTCAGGTCCCCACCCAGGCCCACCTGCCTCATTGGGCCAGCGCCGGGGCTCCAGCCTGCACCCCCACCTGCCCGCCTTCCCCGCAGGAGTCCCAGCCGCCCTGCAAGGGTCTCTGGGACCCGGGGAGCTCTCTGGGCGCCTTTACCCTACTGGTGCTGCACTGTTGGTCCCTGGGCCCGAGTTCCCACCTCCCACGCCCAGCAGGACCCAGTCATGTTCTGGTTGTGTCTCAGTTGTATCCTGGTCACGTCCTGGTGGTGTCCCGGTTGTGTCTCGGTTGTGTCCCGTTTACGTCCTGGTGGTGTCCCGGTTATATCCGGGTTGTGTCACGGTTGTGTCCTGGTTGTGTCCGATTACGTCCTGGTGGTGTCCCAGTTGTGTCCAGTTACATCCGGGTTGTGTCCCGGTTGTGTCTGGCATATGTGTCAGTCATTGCAGTGTCCCAAGGACAGCAAAGCTCGGTGGCTGCGGCCATGGGTTCTCTCATCCCTTCAGCTCTGGGAGTCAGCTGCAGGGCTCCCGTCCACCCCGGGGAGGAGTTGTGCCCGGCTGGAGCCTGGGTGACTGTGTTTCCCGTGTGAGACTGGGGGATGGGTGAACCAGGTATGTGGTTCACCCGTGGTGCTGGGTGCTGCCCGTTAGGCGTAAGGCACCGTCTGCAGGGGCATCTGGGGAAGCTGCCGGTCTGTGACAGAGTGAGGGACACACAAAGACGCCACCCATCTGTCATCCTGCCCACTGGCCCCACTCCTGGCTTTGAATGCTGCCCTGTGAGCATGTGCTCCCTGGAGCCGTGGCAGCCTTTTTGCACTCATGAGGCAGTGAGCTTGAGGAGGAAGAGCCAACGTGCTGAAACAGTGGGGCAGGAAGGCCAGACAGCAGAACCAGGAAAGGGCCGCCGGGACCAGCTGCCTCCAGACGTGTCGTCTGAGAAGTAGCTTGTCTACCGCTTGAGCAGCGCTTAGCTGGATGTTCTGTTACCTGCATCCCAATACCTACATCCCATCATTGTGGATCCGGCCTCTGGTGCAATCTGACAGCGTCAGTTTGGGAAACCCTGTCTGTATTCAGGCCAAGAGGCATTTAACATGGGGGTCAGGCGCACAACCATGGGAAGGGCTGTGCAGCTGTCCTGGACACGAGGGCCTGTGAGGCTCCGGGTGCCGGCAGGACTGGATGAGCAGCCCCTGGGACCTGCAGAGCGCCTGCGCAGGAGTTTCCAGAGGAGACTGCAGTGTGCATTGAAGTAGACAGTCTGCCCTCAGTGTGGCCGGGTCCTGGAGAGAACAGAGACAGAAAAGGGGGATGTGTCTCTCCCCACGGCTGTTGGACGCACGCACGCCTCCTCTCCTGCCCTTGGACGAGAACTCCAGGTGCCCAGCCTTTGGGCTCCAGAACCTGTGCCGGCATCCGCCAGGTCTCAAGGCCGTGGCCTCGGGCTGAGGTGCACCATCAGCTTCCCCGGTTCTGATGCCTTCTGACGTGGACCAAGCCACACTCCTGGCCTCCAGAGTCCTCCAGCCTGCAGACAGCCGTGGGACTCCCAGCCTGCATCATCCAGCTCCCCTAACGGACCCCGCTCGCATCTCTTGCTGTCTCTCTGGAGCTCCCTGACTCAGACGTGCTGGAGGTGAAGGAGGTGAGGAGGCTGTGTCATGGGTTACCTGTGTCCTCGGCATCATTCACTGAAGTCCTCACTAGTGGCGGGCTTGCTTTCTCCCCTCCCCGTCCCCCGACCCCTCCCCTCCCCGTCCTGTTCCCCCCCCTCCTCCCTCCTCTTCCCCTTTCTTCCCCTCCCGTCCCCTCCTGTGGAATAACATTCCTGTGTGTGTGTGTATGTGTGCATGGCCTGTGTGTGTGTCTGTGTGTATGCATGGCCTGTGTGTGTGTGCATGGCCTGTGTGTGTGTGCATAGCCTGTGTGTGTATGTCTGTGTGTGTGTGCATGGCCTGTGTGTGTGTCTGTGTGTATGCATGGCCTGTGTGCGTGCTTATGTAAGTTTGTGTGTGTGCATGGCCTGTGTGTGTGTGTCTGTGTGTGTGTGCATAGCCTGTGTGTGTGTCTGTGTGTATGCATGGCCTGTGTGTGTGCTTATGTAAGTTTGTGTGTGTGCATGGCCTGTGTGTGTACCTGTGTGTATGTGTGCCTGTGTGTGCATAGACTGTGTGTGTGCTTGTGTATGTCTGTGTGTGTGCATGGCCTGTGTGTGCGTGTCTGTGTGTGTGTGTGTGTGTGCATGGCCTGCGTGTGCATGCATTTCTGTGTGTATTTCTCACATATTTTCATCCATGCACCTGCTGAGGCACACCTGGGTTGATCCCGTGTCCTGGCTGCTGGAACAGTGCCGCGATGGGCACGAGGGTGTGCTCACCTCTTCCACGCGCTAATTTCAACCCAGTGGATAAACACCCAGCAGTGGGATTGCTGGATCATCTGGAAGGAGCCTCCCTGCTGTCTTCCATGGTGGCTGGCCTAACAACAATCCCGGGAACAGACTGCAACAGCCCCATCTCCCCCACGTCCTGGCCCGCCAGAGCCCCCTCTCCCCCACGTCCCGGCCCGCCACAGCCCCCTTTCCTCCACGTCCTCGCCAACACTCGCTCTCTTTTGCGTTTTGATGACACTCATCCTAACGGTGCCCGCTGATACCTCATGTGGTTTTGATTTTCCTGAGGATTAGTGACGCTGGACATTATTTCATACACACATCGGCCACTTACATGTTTGCCTTTGAGACACGCAGATTCAGATCCCTTGCACATTTTAAAATGGAGTTGTTTTCTTGTTACTGAGTTGTTTGAGTTCCTTCTACAATTTGCAAATTAACTCCTCATTAGATACATGGTTTGTAAGTACTGCCCCTCATCGTGGCTTACCTTTTCATTCCATGGATGTTTCCCTTCCGTGGGTTTCCTTTTCACTCTGTGGATGTTCCCCACCCCACCGTGGATTGCCTTTTCACTCCGTGGATTCCCCCCCCCCATGTTGCCTTTTTTCTCCGTGGATATTCCCGCCCCCCCGTGGATTGCCTTTTCACTCCGTGAATGATCCCCCCCGTGTTGCCTTTTCATTCCATGGATGTTCTCCCCCACCGTGTTGCCTTTACACTCTGTGGATGTTCCCCCCCGTGTGTTTCCTTTTCACTCTGTGGATGTTCCTCCCCGTGTTGCCTTTTCATTCTGTGGATTTCCCCCCGCCGTGATTTGCCTTTTCATTCCATGGATGTCCCCCCACTGTGGATTGCCTTTTCATTCCATGGATGTTCCCCACCCCGTGTTGCCTTTTCATTCCGTGGATTTCCCCCCACCGTGGTTTGCCTTTTCATTCCATGGATGTCCCCCCCACCATGTTGCCTTTTCACTCCGTGGATGTTTCCTCTGCCGCGCAGAAGCTTTCTGGTTTGCCACCCTCTCACTTGTCTGTTTCTGCTTTTGTTGTCTGTACTTTTGGGGTCATATTTTATTTTATTTTATTCATTATTATTTTTTTTTAAAGATGGGGTTTCACCATGATGGCCAGGCTGGTCTTGAACTCCTGACCTCAGGTGATCCACCCACCTTGGCCTCCCAAAGTGCTAGGATTACAGGCGTGAGCCACCGCACCTGGCCGTGGGGTCATATTTAAAAAAAAAATCATTGCCCAGACCAATGTCAAGAAGCCTTCCTCCTACGTTTTCTTCTAAGAGTTTTATGGTGTCAGATCTTACATTTACGTCTTTAATCCGTTGAGTTGGTTTTCGTAGGTGGTGTGGGATGGGGCCCTCTCATTCTCCTCCACGTTTCCCAGCGCCGCCTACAAAGGACACCTCTTCCCCGTCGTGTGTCCCTGGCACCTTTGCCGGAGATCACCTGGCCGTGACTGTGCTCAGGGACCCTTCCTGCGCCCCTCCGTGCCCCATGCCTGCTTCCCCACCCCCTCCTTACTGTTTCTCCATAGCATGAGTCACCCCGACTTAGCATATATATTGTATTTTATTTACTTAACTTTTCGAGATGGAGTTTCACTCTTGTTGCTGAGGCTGGAGTGCAACGGCACAATCTCCACTCATCACAACCTCCGCCTCCCAGGTTCAAGCGATTCTCCTGCCTCAGCCTCCCAGGTAGCTGGGATTATAGGTGTGCGCCACTACACCTGGCTAATTTTTATATTTTTAGTAGAGACGGTTTCATCATGCTGCTCAGGCTGGTCTCAAACTCCTGACCTCATGATCCTCCCGTCTCGGCCTCCCAAAGTGCTGGGATTACAGGTGTGAGCCACCGCGCCCGGCCGTGGACATTTTAAATGTTCCTGTTTGTTGTCTGTTTACTTCACTGCGCTGCACACTCCTGGGAGCAGGAGTCTGTCTTATTATTTGATGCTGGGTCCCTCGTGTCTGGGACAGTGTATGCACACAGCAGGCGCATAATCGGTGCTGACTGGAAGGGTGAAGGAGTCAACACACACAGCAGGCATCGGGCTATGATGTCTGAGAAGCACAACTCATTTAATCTTTTTCTTAACAACCCCATTGAGATATAATTTACATACCATGAAGTTCACTAATGGATTGGAAGTGTGCAGCTTTGTGGCTTTTAGAATATTTACAGAGTTGTGTAACCATCGCCTCCATCTAATTTTAGATCATTTTCATCCTCCCAGAAAGAAACGTCAGACCCTCAGACCCACTAGCCGTCCCTCCCCTACTCCTCCCAGCAAGCCCCGGCCCCGGCCCCGGCCCTGGTGGCTCACCTGTGTCTCTCTGTGGCTCTGCCTGCTGTGGACATTTCACACACCTGCGTGAGGTCTTCTGTGCCTGCTTCTTTCACTCAGTGTGATGTTTGAGCTCACCCATGTTGGCGTCTATATCAGTACTTCATTTTTATTTTTATTTTTGGGACGGAGTGTTGTCCCCCAGACTGGCGTGCAGCGGCGTGATCTCGGCTCACTGCAACCTGCACCTCCCAGATTCAAGCAATTCTCCTGCCTCAGCCTCCCAGGTAGCTGGGACTACAAGTTTGTGCTATCATGCCTGGCTAATTTTTTTTTTTTTTTGTATTTTTAGTAGAGATGGAGTTTTGCCACGTTGGCCAGGCTGGTCTTGAACTCTTGACCTCAGACGATCCACCAGCCTTGGCCTCCCACAGTGCTGGGATCCTGAGCCACTGTGCCCAGCCATTATTCCTTTTCGTTGCTGGGTGATAGTCTGTTGTATGAATACACCGCTAAAAAGCCCATTCATCAGTTGATGGTCATTTGGGTTGCTTCTGCTATGTGGTTATTATGAACAATGCTGGGTAAATGTTTCTGGGTACGCTTGAGCATATGCCAAGGAGCAGAATTGTGGCGGGGTCCACATGATGACTTCACATTTAACGTGCTGAGGAACCACCAGGCTGTTTAACACAGTGACTGCCCCATGTCACATTCTTGCCAGCAATGTGCAAGAATTCCAATTTCTCTACGTCGTCACCAACACTTTCCTACAAAACAGCCATCCAGGTGGATGCAGAGGGGCTCTCCCTGTCTCTCCCTCTGGTTTGGGTTTGCATTGCTTTTACAGCTAACAGTGTGCTCATGGCTGTTCGCGTATCAACTTTGGGAAATGCTGATTCAAGTCCTTGTCCATATTTGGCTGGGTTGGTTGTCTTTTTATGTCATTTACCACGATGACAGCCCCTGTGTGGATTAGTTTTGTAATCGCATTACCCCGAGGTGAGAATGAACCGCCAGCTGCTCAAGGCCTTGCAGCTCTTAGGGAGGAGCCTGGGCTGGAGCTGCTCTAGGCTCTGGCAAAGCTCCAATCCCAGCTCAGTCCTCGGGCCTGGTCCCCGCCCAGCTTTCTCCTTCCACTGTGCCGTGGAGAAAGCCCCAACCTTCCTGCATGGCTGGCCTGGAGGTGCTCACGACTGGGTCAGGGTGTCCCCAGCACAACAGGTGTCCCTGGTCACAGGCAGCCCCAGGAAACTGATGCAGGGAGCAGAGAGGAACAGAGACACAAAGAAAACAGAGTGAGAGACAGAAGAGATGGGAAAGAGAAATAAATGGTTGCAGCAAAGCATCCGGTGGCGATGGAGAGAGAGGAAGAGGCGGCCGGGGTGGGCAGCAAAGACCCAGGATGGCGCGGTACCGGACCCGCACCGAACTTTCCATTCTGTCTCCCTGGGGAGACTCCTAGGGGGTGGGCCAGATGAGGGGACGATGAGGACACAGAGGGCCCAGGGGACAGGGTGCCAAGTGGGCGCCTGGAGGGCCTGTGGTGAGCTCAAAGCCTCGGGAGCTGGGGATGAGGCCTCTGACCTCCCTCTCCTTGGCTCCAGGCTCCCCACACAGCCTTCCATGACCACATCCTACAGGAAGCTGGGAGGTGGCCCTTGAGGGTCTGTGAGTCACCACCAGGGCACGGAACGGAGGTTGGCATGGGGAGAAAAGACCCCTGGGCGGCCCTCTGCCTCTGCCCTGCACACCAGGCCTGCAGTGGGGGTGTCAGTGCCCTTCACTCCCTGGTGTCTGATCCAAGATGACGCCTGGCAGGGTCTCTCCTCCGGGCTCAGCTCCAAGAAAGCTCCCACTAGTGAAGGGAGGGCTCAGGCTCTGTGCACACAGGGGTGCCCCTGCCAGCGAGGGAGCAGCTCTCCCACACGATGGAACATGCATCTCCTGTCAGAACACCCATCTCCTGAGCACGGATGAATTAAACAGAGCAGCAAGCTCGCCAGGGGGCCTGGAGGATGGGCCCTTGCCCTGGTCTCCCCTGCAAGGCAGCTCCCAACCCGGGGCCCTGCCCCTGAGAGCCAGGTGTGCAGGTTCTTCCTGTGGGCTCCCTCTCCCTGGCCTGTCCCCAGAACAGCCTGCATTGTCCCTCCCCCGCCCACACCCAGACATGGATGCTCACCACCCCATCCCGGAGACATTCAGGTCCACGCTGGGGCTGGGCCCCTCAGGCTGCATGGGGAGGGGGCTGCCTCGGCACTTCTTCTGTGAGTGTTGGCTACACACACAGCCTGCTTCCCATCCGGGGATGCTGGGTCACCCCTGCCTCTGTGAGCACCTGCAGGGGCGGCTGCTCTGGGCTCCCTGGAGATGCAGCCCGGGCCTGCCTGTTCTGTGTGTATTCACTAAGCCCGTTCAGGGGAGGTCTCTGCAGGAAACAGGCACAGGCTGTGAAGGGGCTCACGAGGCCTGACTTCCCAGGGCAGGCAGGGCAGGAGCCCGGGAGGGATGTGCACTGTGGGAAGCACCACCACCCAGAAGCCAGGAAGGGCAGGGGAGAGGTCAGTGGTGCCAGAACATGGCTGAGAGAGGCAGCCACGGAAGGGGATGCAGCTGGGAAGTGGGGAGGAAGGCAGTTCTCCAGGGAGAGGGGCTGCAGGGCCTAGAACCCACTCGGGGGCCTCTTCTGCTGAGCCCAACGGGAACAGGGCGCAGGATGGTGGTGACACTGGTGATGGTGGCAACGACGAAGACGATTGTGAAGGTGATGGTGCTGGTGGTAGCAGTGGGCTGGGTGATGGACATGGTGGCGGTGATGGTGATGGTGGTGGTGGTGATCGTGGTGGTGGTGATGGTGATGGTGGTGGTGATGGTGGTGATGGTGATGGTGGTGGTGATGGTGATGGTGGTGATCGTGGTGGTGATGGTGGTGGTGATGGTGGTGATCGTGGTGGTGGTGGTGGTGGTGATGGTG
>NW_022438582.1:0-13576 GCF_009761245.1 Sapajus apella
GTCTTCAGAGAAAAGACACACACATACACACACACACACACAGTCTTTGGAGAAAAGACACACACACACTCTCCCACACACACACACACACACACTCTCACACTCACACACACACACACTCTTTGGGGCACGTGGTGCCTGAGCCAGGGCCACTGCTAGCCTATATGATAACTTTGGTGAAGTTGAAAAAGGCACCGACGTCCAGGCTCAGTGACTCACACCTGTAATCCCAGCACTTTGAGAGGCTGAGGAAGGTGAATCATGAGGTCAGGAGTTCAAGACCAGCCTGGCCAAGATGGTGAAACCCTGTCTGTACTAAAAATACAAAAATTAGCCAGGTGTGGTGGTGGGTGCCTGTAATCCCAGCTACTTGGGAGGCTGAGGCAGAGGATTGTTTGAACCGGGGAAGGCAGAGGTTGCAGTGAGCCAAGATTGCACTACTGCACTCCAGCCTGGGCAGCAGAGCAAGACTCCATTTCAAAAAAAAAAAAAAAAAAGAAAAAGGCAGCACCCTTTCCTCATGACACTACTTCTGTCTGTTGTGAAATAATGGAACCATACCGATGATGTGCCTGTGGGACACTTTACTGCCATCTGCTGTGAAGGTGTAGTAAATATTAAAATCTCTGATGTCTGTCATGTGAATGGTGCCCCTTTAATGTGGCACCCAGTCCTTTGGGTCTCTTACTTGGGGGGCTGGGCCTGGGGGCCACAGGGCTGGGGAAACGTGGCATCCGGAGCCCTGTGTCTTCTGCACCTGCCAAGTAAAGGAATCAGCCACCACCCACATCTCTGCTGCTGGGCATACTGCTGGCCTGGCCATGCCGAGCCCAGTCTGGGGGCTAGACAGGGCTTCCTGCTGCCCAGGCATCAGGGCTGAAGCTGGCTAGGCTTGCAGAGTAAGCCAGCTCTGGCAATGGAAAGGGAAGGAGCAGGGAGGGACAAGAGAGGGAGAGAGACAAAGAAGGAGGAGGGCGGTGGGGAGGAAGGGCTGGCTTGGTGTCTGCCCTGCAGCCAGGGGCCTTCATGTTCAGAGCTCAACTGCCTGGAGAGCTACACCCACCTGGGGAGTGCTGCCCCATCTGCCGGCTGGGGGACCTCCTGCCCTGCCTCTCCACCCCCTGGACCCCAAGGTTCCAGTACCTATTTGGGATCATGCCTTCCCTCAAGTGATGTCCACCCACCCCGCTCTCTGGTGACCCACCTGTCATCCTGCCAACCTTCCCAGGCTGTGAGTATGAGGGGCAACACTACGAGGAGGGGGCCACCTTCCCGTCCAGCTCCAACCATTGTCTGCAGTGCTCCTGCCTGGTGAGTCCGCCTGCCCCCTCTGCCCAGGTCCTGTTCCTCCCTGGACGCCTGCGCCCTGCCCTGGGCCCTGCCTGCCACTCACAGGCCTCCCAAGAGCTGGAGCCAGCGAGGCTCTCCCTCCATCCCTGCCCTGTGCCCCCTCCTCCGAGGATGCCCAACACCCACCCACCCTGCCCTCTGCGGGAGCCAGACCTGGAGGCCTCACAGCCACTGGTGCATTACAGAGGAGCCAGGTTCGCTGCGTGCCCCTGAAGTGCCCAGTCAGCCCCTGTCCAGAGCCAGCCCTGAGGCCTGGGCACTGCTGCCCAACCTGCCAAGGTGAGAGCCCCTGGCTCCTCCCTGGTGGAGCCACAGGTAGGCTGTCATGCCCTTTCTTGAATTCCAGAACCCAGATCCTGCTGGTCTCCAGTGGATGGGGTGTGTGGGGAAGCTGGAATGCCTGAGCTCAAATTCCATTGCCATGTAGTGCTTGTGTGACTCTAAGTTACTCTTTACCTCAGTTTCCCCATGTGTAAGGTACAGATAATGATATTCCATACCTCATAGTGCTGCTTAATAAATGTTTGCCTTCGGCCAGGTACGGTGGCTCACGCCTGTAATCCCAGCACTTTGGGAAGAGTTCGAGACCAGCCTGGCTAACATGGTGAAATCCCATTTCTACGAAAAATACAAAAAATTAGCTGGGTATGGTGGCAGGCATCTGTAATCCCAGCTACTCGGGAGGCTGAGGCAGGAGAATTGCTTGAACCCGGGAGGCGGGGGTTACAGTGAGACGAGATCGCGCCATTGCACTCCAGCCTGGCAACAAGAGTGGAACTCTGCCTCAAAAAATAAAAAAAATAAATGTTTGCTTTTTACTTTGTGCTCCCAATCATGAGACATGGGTCAGCCCTCAGGGTTGACCACTAGGCGTGACACTGAGTCATACACTAATGCAAAATCCTGTAACAGCAAGGGCAGGAATAGAAGCAGGCACCAGCTATTGTGTGAATTCAGAGGAAGGAAACCGAATCCAGCCTGGGCACAGGAGGGAAGGTATCCTGAAGGCAGCTGGTCCCGAGGCGGCCCTTAAGGATAAAGAGCAGTTAGCTTGGTGAACGGGTGATGAAGGCAGTGGGACTTCCAGGAAGAGGAGAGTGCCCCAGCACAGGCGTGGCCCTGACACTAGGGGTGGGGGTGTGATGCTGGCTGGGAAGGTGCAAGAGGTGATGAGGGGTGGGAGATAGATGGCCACGTGGGCGTGGCTACGCTCTGTCCACAGAAGACCAGAAAGGCTGGACTAAGGATCTAAGGACTTACCCTGCCCGGGGCACTGGAAGCCACCGGGGAATCTAGGCAGACATGTGACCCCATCTGGTCTTGGCTGAGGAGAGAGCCCTCGGAGGGCACATGAAAGAGGAAGGCGGGCAGGCTGAGGCTGGGGTCCAGGCCAGCTCCCAGCAGGCCTCCCTCTGCTCATCCCCCTCAACCCCAGGTTGCACAGAAGGTGGCTCTCACTGGGAACATGGCCAAGAGTGGACCACACCCGGGGACCCCTGCCGAATCTGCCGGTGCCTGGTGAGTCCCAAGGTTGCTCCTGGGCTGTCCCCATCCCTGCCCTCAGGCCCACTGTATTCATGCCTTTATTCCATGGAACGCTTTGCAGAGGCGTTGAGAGGGGACCCAGTGGAAAAGACCAAGGAGCTGTCTGCTGGGGGCTATGCGGGCGAGGGCTGGGTAGAGCTCATCTGTGTGCCCAGGTCTGAGCCCAAGAGATGCTCAGCCCGGGGTCAGTGAAAACTCAAGGAGCTCACGGGCGAGGCGTGGTGACTCACGCCTGTAATCCCAGAACTTTGGGAGGCCAAGGTGGGCGGATCACTTGAGGTCAGGAGTTCAAGACCAGCCTGACCAACATGGAGAAACCCCATCTCTATTAAAAATACAAAATTAGCAGGGCATGGTGGCACATGCCTGTAATCCCAACTACTTGGGAGGCTGAGGCAGGAGAATGGCTTGAACATGGGAAGTGGAGTCTGCAGTGAGCCAAGATAGTGCCATTGCACTCTGCCATTGCACTCCAGCCCGGGCACCAAGAGTGAAACTCCATCTCAAAAAAATAAAATAAAATAAAATAAAATAAAATAAAATAAAAGAGCTCACAGGCTGGAGGAGGAGACGGGGCAGGATATGGGAGGCGGCAAAAGCTCCAGGGCGGGAGAAGCACAGCTTGACTTGAGGTGTCTAGAACTGTGCTGTCCAATTCACAGCCATTACTACATGTGCTACCAAGCCCTTGAAATGTGGCCACTGAACCCTCGAAATGTGGCCGGGTCCAAAATGAGATGTGTCATAAGAATAAAATACATGCCGGATTTCAAAGACTTCCTAGGAAATAGAGGAATGTAAAATAGTAATCCATTACATGTTGATTACATATTGATATAACAGTTTGGATATATTGGGTCAAATGAAATATGTTGTTAAAACTTAATTTCATCTGTTTAACTTTTAAAAATTTGTTATGGCCGGGTGTGACGGCTCGCACCTGTAATCCCAGCACTTTGGGAGGCCGAGGTGAGTGGATCACCTGAGATCAGGAGTTTGAGACTAGCCTGGCCAACATGGTGAAACCCCATCTCTACTAAAAATACGAAAAATTAGCTGGGTATGGTGGCAGGCATCTGTAATCGCAGCTACTTGGGAGGCTGAGGCAGGAGAATCGTTTGAACCCAGGAAGTGGAGGTTGCGGTGAGCCGAGATTTTGCCATTGCACTCCAGCCTAGGTGACAACAGCAAAACTCCATCTCAAAAAAAAAAAAAAAATTGTGAGGCTGGGCATGGTAACTCATTCCTGTGATACCAGCACATTGGGAGGCCAAGGCAGGAGGATCACTTGAGGCCAGGAGTTTGAGACCAAACTGGGCAATACAGCAAGACCTTGTCTCAAAAAATTTTTTTAAAATTAAAATTTGCTAGAGCACTTAAAATGACAAAAGTGGCTGAGATTATATATCTACTGGGCAGCACAGATCTAGAGCATCTTCATGGGAGGGGCGGTGTTTACTTAGGCCTCAAAGGGTAAGTAGGGTTTGATCATGAAAGAAGAGGGAAAGGTATCCCAGGTATAAGGAATAGCCTGAGGGGTTAGGGACACGGAAGCTGTGATGGCCAGGTGGGCACCTGTTTTGGGAGCTTCCTGCTAAGGACTAGGGACTCCGTGTGAAGGCTACAGGGCACCCAGCCCCACTGCAATTGTTACAGGAAAGGGGACCTGATCCGTACCCCAGAAGAGGGTTCTTGGATCTCATGCAAGAAAGAATTCAGGGCAAGTCCACAGAGTAAGGTGAAAGCAACTTTAATAAGAAGGTAGAGGAATGAAAAAATGGCTGCTCCATAGACAGAGCAGCCCCAAGGGCTGCTGGCTGCCCCTGATTATGGTTATTTCTTGATGATATGCTAAACAAGGGGTGGATTATTCATGTCTCCCCCTTTTAGACCATATAGGGTAACTTCCTGATGTTGGCATGGCATTTGTAAACTGTGATGGCGCTGGTGGGAGTGTAGCAGTGAGGACCAGCAGAGGTCACTCTCACCACCTTGTTGTTTTGGTGGGTTTTGGCTGCAGCCTGTTTTATCAGCAAGGTCTTTATGATCTGTATCTTGTGCTGACCTCCTATCTCATCCTGTGACTTAGAATGCCTAACTCTCTGGGAATGCAGCCCAGGAGGTCTCAGCCTCATTTTATCCAGCCCCTATTCAAGATGGAGTTACTTTGGTTCAAACATCTCTGACACAACCATGTCCTCTCTTTCCCCACCCATGAGAAGTTATTGGCTGCTCAGACTCTGATGGGGCTGGAGGTGGTGAGCCCAGCGATGTGGATGTGAATTCTAGGCATGGGGTCTTTTTGGGCTAGGCCGTGGAGGAGTGGCAGCAGCCACCAGCACCAGCTTCAGAGGTAGACGCCACACCAGACCCCGTACTTCATTTTATCCTATAGTAAGCCTATGAGAACAGTACTATGACTGTCCATTGTTTTCAGACAAATAAACTAAGTCACAGAGAGCTGAACTGACATGCTAATTTACATATCTGTATGAGTTTCCTAGGCTGCTGCAACAAAGTGCCACTTACTGGGTGTCTTGAACAATAGAAATATATTCTCTCACCGTTCTGGAGGCCAGAAGTATGAGATCAAGGTGGGGGAGGGTTGGTTCCTTCTGGGGCTGTAAGGAGGAATCTGCTCCAGCCTCTGCCCTCGCTTCTGGTGGTTTGTTGGCGATCTTTGGCATTTCTTGGCTTCTGCAGCACCCAAACCTCTGTCTTCTTTCCGTGCCATTCTCCCTGTGTGTGTGTGTGTGTGTGTGTGTGTGTGTGTGTAAATTTTTCCTCTTTAGAAGGATACTACCTGGTGCAGTGGCTCATGCCTGTAATCCCAGCAATTTGGGATACCAAGGCAGGTGGATCACCTGAGGTCAGGAGTTCTAGACCAGACTGACCAACATGGTGAAACCCCATCTCTACTAAAAATAAACAAAAAGTTAGCCTGGTGTGGTGGTGGACACCTGTAATCCCAGTTACTCGGGAGGCTGAGGCAGGAGAATTGCTTGAACCCAGGAAGTGGAGGTTGCAGTGAGTTGAGATCATGCCACTGCACTCCAGCCTGGGCAGCAAGAGTGAAACACCATCTTAATCTGTAGCCTGCAACCTGCTTTATCAACAAGATCTTTTTTATCATCTCCAAATATATATATATATATACATACACACACACTAGTTCTATTGGATTAGGGCCACCCCGCTCCAGTATGACCTCACCTTAACTAACTATACCTGCAATGACCCTGCTTCCAAACACCGTCACATGCCGAGGTGCTGGGATTTGGGGGGTGAACACACAATTCAACCCGTAACAACATCAAATATATGGATAGCTGGGATTCTAATGCCATTTCTACCTCTCAGTTGAGTCCTGACGGCCCATTCCCGTGTTCACCTTCCCCGCTAGGAGGGTCACATCCAGTGCCGCCAGCGAGAATGTGCCAGCCTGTGCCCGTACCCAGCCCGGCCCCTCCCAGGCACTTGCTGTCCTGTGTGCAATGGTGAGCTGGTGGGTAGAGCAGGGACCTGAGCATGGGGACAACCTGGAGAAAGCTGACGGGTGGCCCTGCTCGGGAGCTGGGCCGTGAAGGCCAGGAGGGAGCGGGGAGTGGCCCTGGAGGAGCATCTAAAGCCCCTCTTCCCAACAGGCTGTTTCCTAAATGGGCGGGAGCACCGCAGCGGGGAGCCCGTGGGCTCGGGGGACCCCTGCTCACACTGCCGCTGTGCTGTGAGTGTGGCTGCCTGGCAGGGAGGGCCTGGCTCCCGGGCCTGCCTCGGGCGTGCTGACCGGGCCCTGTTGGCAGAACGGGAGCATCCAGTGTGAGCCTCTGCCCTGCCCACCGGTGCCCTGCAGACACCCAGGCAAGATCCCTGGGCAGTGCTGCCCCATCTGCGATGGTGAGTTGGGGTCAGAGTCACTGCAGGAGGGACAGGCCCTGGCCGCAGAGAGGCCCTAGGTATGGGGGGTTTGCTTCTCTTGGACTTAAGTCCTTATTCCCAAAGTGAGTCCTCACCACACCTTCTCATGGCAAACTGGCATTATGGTAGAGCCTGTGCTTCTGTGGCATAGCTGTAGGGGGCGGGGGCTGCTGGCCGGGACCTCTGGAGGACTCAGCTGGTCTGCTTTGTCAGAGTGGAGATTGGACGCCTCAGGGTGACGTGAGGCTTCCCCTCCACCCCCAGCCCTATACCCCCACGCTCCTGTCGTCCCATCCAGGCTGTGAGTACCAGGGACACCAGTATCGAAGCCAGGAGACCTTCAGACTCCAAGAGGGGGGCCTCTGTGTCCGCTGCTCCTGCCAGGTAGGCATCCCGCCGGTCATGCCCAGATCGGTCTCATTCCTTCAGGGTCTCTCACCTGCTTCCCTCCTAGGCCGGTGAAGTCTCCTGTGAGGAGCAGGAGTGCTCCGTCACCCCCTGTGCCCTGCCTGCCTCTGGCCGCCAACTCTGCCCAGGTGTGTGTGAGAGAGAGAGGAGCAGCTGCTACAGGCGCTGCAGGTGGATGGTGCTCCTTCCGCTGATGGGGTACTTGTTGCCAAGTCCACTAGCCATTCTACAGTGTCAGTGGGGATGTCGAAGCTGGGGTCCCTGTGGCCTGGGAAGGAAAGGAATGGGTAGGAGGTGTGAAGGCTGATGTGACAGCCCCTTACCATAGCCTGCGTGCTGGATGGAGAGGAGTTTGCGGAGGGAGTCCAGTGGGAGCCTGATGGTCAGCCCTGCACCTCCTGCATTTGTCAAGATGGGGTATCCAAGTGTGGGGCTGTGCTCTGCCCCCCAGTGCCCTGCCAGCACCCCACCCAGCCCCCTGGTGAGTGCTTGGGCCAATCTTGGCTTTCTTCCCCTGCATTTCCCAGCTCACCCTGACCAGCCTGTCCCACCCAGGTGCCTGCTGCCCCAGCTGTGACAGCTGCACCTACCATGGCCAAGTGTATGCCAATGGGCAGAATTTCACAGATGCAGACAGCCCTTGCCACGCCTGCCGCTGCCAGGTACCCGCCCAGCCTCACTGTAGCCCCACTGAGCCTCTCGTGGGCCCCATTGCTCTCACCCCTGCTCTCTCCCAGGATGGAACTGTGACATGCTCCTTGGTTGACTGCCCTCCCACAACCTGTGCCAGGCCCCAGAGTGGACCGGGTCAGTGTTGCCCCAGGTGCCCAGGTATGTATGCGCTCACTGTGCCTGAGAGGACCAGGGCCCCAGATGCTGCTGTCCCACAGCCCCATCGGCCCAACAGCTACCTTAGAAAGCCATGGCCTTCTGAATTGTTCCAGTCCTACAGAGCTTAGAACTCACTGGAACTCAAAGGGTGAGGGTGGGAGGGAGAGTAGAGATTTGTTCATTCCTGCCTGTACCTACACCACACTCCCCTCCCATGCTCCGTTTCCTTTTCCAGTAACTAGTGCCCCTGCTACCCTTGGGTCCCCACCCCTGTACCCCCCTAGGTACACCCATGTATCTACCTGCATAACACAGGTCATGAGCAGACACTTGAGCCTGCCATGTAGGAGGCTGGGTGCTGGGATGCATGGGACACGTCCCTGCCCCGTAGAGAGTCTGTGTGAGGGCATGTGTCACAAACACAGGTACACACGTGTGTAAGCACTCCTCCGCTTCCCCTCACAGACACACATCTGCCTACAGGTGGATGACCTCCAATGCGCATGCACACACACGCATTCGTGTGCTCAACTACACACATGCCAGCACACGTGCACATGGCCGCTTCTTCCACTTCCCTCTTCAGTCAGTTTCCAAGTGGGCACTTGGGCAGCGGCTCTGGACTCCAGGGCTGGAGGGGCTGTCAGGCTCTGCCCACGTTCCTGCTCCCACTGTCCACTGCCCAGACTGCATCCTGGAGGAAAAGGTGTTTGTGGACGGCGAGAGCTTCTCCCACCCCCGAGACCCCTGCCAGGAGTGCCGATGCCAGGAAGGCCATGCCCGCTGCCAGCCTCGCGCCTGCCCCAGAGCCCCCTGTGCCCACCCGCTGCCTGGGACCTGCTGCCAGAACGACTGCAGCGGTGAGGTGGGCGGGGCGGGGCGGCCCTCTGGGGTCGCGTGGTCCCCGGAAGGCTGCAAGCCCTGGGGGAGTCGCCCTCTCCCAGGCTATAGCTGCTCCCTCCCCCAGGCTGTGCCTTTGGCGGGAAAGAGTACCTCAGCGGAGCGGACTTCCCCCACCCCTCTGACCCCTGCCGTCAGTGTAGCTGTCTGGTGAGTCCGCACCTGGGTGGGAGGAGCCCAGGGGAGTGGGGGCGGGACTAGCGGAGGCCAGGAGAGGCCCGCCCAGGTGGGAGGGGATGAGAGTGGTCTCCTCCGCCTCCCCCCGCTAACCCACTGACCCGTGGTCGGTCCGCCGATCCGCAGAGTGGCCACGTGCAGTGCCTGGCCCGCCGCTGCGCGCCGCTGCCCTGTCCAGAGCCGGTCCTGCCGCCGGGAGAGTGCTGCCCGCAGTGCCCAGGTAGGGGCTGCACCCCTTGGCCGCTCTTCCCCGGGGGTGCCCCGGGAGGCCTGTTCCTGGGCCCCTTTGACGCGCGCTCTCACCACAGCCGCCCCCGCTCCCGCCGGCTGCCCAAGACCCGGCGCGGCCCCCGCCCGTCACCAGGAGCACTTCTCCCCGCCCGGCGATCCGTGCCGCCTCTGCCTCTGCCTCCACGGCTCCGTGTCCTGCCAGCGGCTGCCCTGTCCGCCCGCGCCCTGCGCGCACCCGCACCAGGGGCCCTGCTGTCCCTCCTGCGACGGTAACGCCCTTGCGGCCCCCCTCCCGGCCACCCGCTTCCTCCCGCCACCACCCACGCTACCGACCCGGAGCGCTCTGCCCAGTCCCCCTGCCCAGTCCTCCTGCCCAGGCCCGCTCCGCCCACGTCGGGGATCTCAATAGGAATGTAGTGTCGGGTCATCAAGGCCTGGGAGCCAGCCCGCACGGCCCCCAGCCCCCCCAACACCCATCCTCCACGTACCTCAGCCCCCACGGAGCCTACGGTCTCTCCGCCCGCAGAGTCCCCCAGCTCCCCATGGACCCCAGCCTCCCACGGCACCCAGGCTCCACGGTCCCCACGACACTCGTCCTCCACGCCTACCAACCCCAAGACCACCAAGTCCCCACGGTCCCCCAGCCCCCACGGCCGGCGACACCTGACTTTCTCCCCAGGCTGCCTGTACCAGGGGAAGGAGTTTGCCAGCGGGGAGCGCTTCCCATCGCCCACTGCCGCCTGCCATCTCTGCCTTTGTTGGGAGGGCAGTGTGAGCTGTGAGCCCAAGGCGTGTGCCCCTGCACTGTGTCCCTTCCCCACCAGAGGCGGCTGCTGCCCTGACTGTGATGGTGAGGGTCAAGGGATAGGGGACTGCGGGGGTGGGGTGGGAGGACCAGAGAGCTGAGTGAGCCTAATCTTCACTGCCCTAGGATCTCAAATATTTATTACAGTAAGAAAAAGCCCTGAGGCCTAAAGCCCTTGCTAGCACCTGTGACCCCAACAATTTGGGAGGCTGAGGCAGAAGGATTGCTTGAGCCCAGGAGTTCAAGACCAGCCTGGACAACATAGAGAGATCTTGTCTGTACACAAAAATTTTAAAATTAGCTGGTCATGGTGGCTCTCGTAGTTCCAGTTACTGGGGAGACTGAGGTGGGAGGATCCCCCAGGAGTTTGAGGCTTTAGTGAGCCACGTTTTCCCCTGGACTCCAGGCTGGTGACAGAGTGAGACCTTGTCAAAAAGAAAGAAAGAAGAAAGAAAGAGAGAGAGAGAGAATGAGAGAGAAAGAAAGAGAGAGAGAGAAAAAAAAAAAAAAACGGGGCGCGGGTGCTCATGCCTGTAATCCCAGCACTTTGGGAGGCTGAGGTGGGCAGATCACCTGAGGTCGGGAGTTTGAGACCAGCCTAACCAACATGGAGAAACCCCGTTTCTGCTAAAAATACAAAATTAGCTGGGCATGGTGGCACATGCCTGTTATCCCAGCTACTTGGGCTGAGGCAGGAGAATCACTGGGACCTGGGAGGCAGAGGCTGCAGTAAGCCGGGGCAACAAGAGTGAAACTCCATCTCAAAAAAAAAAAAAAAAAAAAAAAGGAAAAAGAAAAGAAAAGAAAAAGAAAAAAGCCTGAGGCTAAAGCCTGGATTTTCTCCTGACTCTGTTGCTATTTGTCCTGTGGTCTTGGGCAAGTTACATAACCTCTCTGGGCCTAAATTTGGCTGTTGTAAAAAGTTACGAGAGCCAGACCAGGTCCCCAGCCTTCCCTGGCTTCCCTCACTCTTGTGCCATCTTGGCGATTTTTGCCACTTGCCCTCTACCAGCTGTAATTTTATTTATTTGCCTTCAAATTAACTCACATTAATTGAAATTGATTTAGAAAGGAGTTTTATATCATACTATACGTAAATGGAAAATTAGATTTGCCAGGATCAGATTACCATAAAAATGAATACAATTAAAATTATAATGTTGTTAAATCCTTGTCAGATACTTTTGCCTGCCAAGGCTTAGAGCCTGAAATTCATCCTCTTTTTATTTTTATTTTTATTTTGAACTAAGTGGCTTTTTCATTAGAGAAAGCCAGAATTACAAAGGACTAAAGAGTTGGCATTGAGGCCCTTCTTCTTGCCAAAGGTGGGCACCTTGACAAAGCGCTGGTTGGACTGCATCAGCCACTTGTCTTCTTCCTCCTCTTCTTCCTCCTCTTCTTCTTCTTCTTCTCCCTCTTCCTTCTTCCTTCTCCTGTGTGGCCACCTTAGGAGTCTGACCTCTCACTTTCCCAGCACGGGCCAGGGAACCATGGACTTTACCTCTAAGCATGCGGCCTGCTACTTCCAAGGAGGCCACGGTCTCCACCCAGCACTGTCCCAGGGTGGCTTCATCCTCCAGGGGCATGCCTGCCAGGAGCATGACTTGATCTTCTGGGGCAGTGCCCTCCAGTGAGGCCACATGAGCTTTGATCTGGGCGACCATCTCCTGGCCGGTCACCTCTAGTCACCCTCTCTTTTTTAAAAAGGGAAGTGAGCCAATGCCAGAGGTGCCAAGGGCGGGCTGCCACCACCCTGGGACCCCACCCCCTCCTGTATTCATCAGAGGGCTTGGAAGAGTGTGGGAAAGGCCCTACCTTGAGTCTGCACCATCTGAGTCAGCTGGGGCTACTCCTGGCTCTCCTGGTTGAGAAACTGGTGCCTCTGGCAATGATCTGCTGAGTGTTTAACCCCAGGGCAGCAGATTCTTTACTGGTGTTTTTCTACAGGTTAAACAGGAAGATTTATTGCCGGTTAGAGGGGAGAAAGTTTGCCCTTTGGCTAGTTCAAACACCCTCCCTCACAACTGCTTTGACCTCTGGGCTTGGACTGTGACTCCGCCCCCCATGCTAGATCTTTGAGATCTTGGATGCCCCCCAGGCCCACGCTCAGAGCCTACAACTGCTGCCCTCTCATCCGTTTCTGTCCCTCCCCTCGGCCTCTCTGTCTCGTCTCCCAAAGGCTGTGAGTACCTGGGGGAGTACTACCTGAGTAATCAGGAGTTCCCGGATCCCCGAGAACCCTGCCACCGGTGTACCTGCCTTGGAGGCTTCGTGACGTGCGGCCGCCTGCCCTGTGAGCCTCTGGGTTGCAGCCACCCGCTCATCCCATCTGGGCACTGCTGCCCAACCTGCCAGGGTAGGGCCACACCTGCCCTTCCATTCCCCCTGCTGGGGCTCCCCGGGGACAAGCCTCCCACATCAGCCCTCCCTTGAGACAGACACATGCAGGCACTCTCGCCCAGGCTTCCCCAGGTGCCTCTCACCCACCCTGCTCTCCTCCCAGCCCTCCCACTGCCTGCCGACCCCACCCCACCGTACTATTCTCTCACTCTCTGATTCCCTCACCCACGATAGACGTCCCAGGCAGGGCTGTGTGTGTGTGTGTGTGGAGGGGGCTGTATGTGTGTGTGTGGCTGTGTGTGTCTGTATGTGTGTATGCATGAGTGTGTGGCTCATGCTGTGTGTGTGTGTGGCTGTGTGTGGGTCTGTGTGTATGTGTGTGTGTGGCTGTGTGTGTACGTATGTATCTGTGTTTGGCTGTGTGTGTGTGTGTACCTGTGTGTGTTATTCTGTGTGTGTTTGGCTGTATCTGTGTGTGACTGTGTGTACGTGTGAGTGTGTGTTGCTCTATGTGCATGGCCATATGTGTATGTGCATATGTGTGTGTCTGTGTATGTGTATGTGTGTGTGGGGCTGTATGTGTGTGTCTGTATGTGTGTGTGGCTGTATATATGTGTCTGTGTGTGTGGCCATGTGTGTATGTGTGTGTGTAGCAGTGTGTGTGTGTTGCTCTATGTGTATGTGTGTGTGTCCCTATGTGTGCGTGTGTGTATGGCTGTGTGTGTGTGTGTGTCTGTATTTGTGTCTGTGTATGAGGGTATGTGTGGAGGGGTGTGTATGTGGTGTCTGCGTGTGGGTGTATGTGCACTTCTGTGTATGTGGGTTTGTGGGTGTGTGAGTATGTGGATGTGTGTATGTGTGTGTTTGTGGGAATGTGGGTGTGTGTAGGTGTGTTTTTGTGTAGCTGTGTGTGGGTACGTGTGTGTCTGTCTATGTATGTCTGTGGTATGTGTATGTGGGGGGTGTCTGTGTGTGTGTATGTGTGTGTGTGTATGTGGTGTGTGTGGCTGTGTGTGGGGGAGGGCTGTGTGTGTGTGTGACAGTGGAGGTTCTGTTGATGGCCCCTCTTCTGTT
>NW_022438583.1:0-13574 GCF_009761245.1 Sapajus apella
GTCTTCAGAGAAAAGACACACACATACACACACACACACACAGTCTTTGGAGAAAAGACACACACACACTCTCCCACACACACACACACACACACTCTCACACTCACACACACACACACTCTTTGGGGCACGTGGTGCCTGAGCCAGGGCCACTGCTAGCCTATATGATAACTTTGGTGAAGTTGAAAAAGGCACCGACGTCCAGGCTCAGTGACTCACACCTGTAATCCCAGCACTTTGAGAGGCTGAGGAAGGTGAATCATGAGGTCAGGAGTTCAAGACCAGCCTGGCCAAGATGGTGAAACCCTGTCTGTACTAAAAATACAAAAATTAGCCAGGTGTGGTGGTGGGTGCCTGTAATCCCAGCTACTTGGGAGGCTGAGGCAGAGGATTGTTTGAACCGGGGAAGGCAGAGGTTGCAGTGAGCCAAGATTGCACTACTGCACTCCAGCCTGGGCAGCAGAGCAAGACTCCATTTCAAAAAAAAAAAAAAAAAAGAAAAAGGCAGCACCCTTTCCTCATGACACTACTTCTGTCTGTTGTGAAATAATGGAACCATACCGATGATGTGCCTGTGGGACACTTTACTGCCATCTGCTGTGAAGGTGTAGTAAATATTAAAATCTCTGATGTCTGTCATGTGAATGGTGCCCCTTTAATGTGGCACCCAGTCCTTTGGGTCTCTTACTTGGGGGGCTGGGCCTGGGGGCCACAGGGCTGGGGAAACGTGGCATCCGGAGCCCTGTGTCTTCTGCACCTGCCAAGTAAAGGAATCAGCCACCACCCACATCTCTGCTGCTGGGCATACTGCTGGCCTGGCCATGCCGAGCCCAGTCTGGGGGCTAGACAGGGCTTCCTGCTGCCCAGGCATCAGGGCTGAAGCTGGCTAGGCTTGCAGAGTAAGCCAGCTCTGGCAATGGAAAGGGAAGGAGCAGGGAGGGACAAGAGAGGGAGAGAGACAAAGAAGGAGGAGGGCGGTGGGGAGGAAGGGCTGGCTTGGTGTCTGCCCTGCAGCCAGGGGCCTTCATGTTCAGAGCTCAACTGCCTGGAGAGCTACACCCACCTGGGGAGTGCTGCCCCATCTGCCGGCTGGGGGACCTCCTGCCCTGCCTCTCCACCCCCTGGACCCCAAGGTTCCAGTACCTATTTGGGATCATGCCTTCCCTCAAGTGATGTCCACCCACCCCGCTCTCTGGTGACCCACCTGTCATCCTGCCAACCTTCCCAGGCTGTGAGTATGAGGGGCAACACTACGAGGAGGGGGCCACCTTCCCGTCCAGCTCCAACCATTGTCTGCAGTGCTCCTGCCTGGTGAGTCCGCCTGCCCCCTCTGCCCAGGTCCTGTTCCTCCCTGGACGCCTGCGCCCTGCCCTGGGCCCTGCCTGCCACTCACAGGCCTCCCAAGAGCTGGAGCCAGCGAGGCTCTCCCTCCATCCCTGCCCTGTGCCCCCTCCTCCGAGGATGCCCAACACCCACCCACCCTGCCCTCTGCGGGAGCCAGACCTGGAGGCCTCACAGCCACTGGTGCATTACAGAGGAGCCAGGTTCGCTGCGTGCCCCTGAAGTGCCCAGTCAGCCCCTGTCCAGAGCCAGCCCTGAGGCCTGGGCACTGCTGCCCAACCTGCCAAGGTGAGAGCCCCTGGCTCCTCCCTGGTGGAGCCACAGGTAGGCTGTCATGCCCTTTCTTGAATTCCAGAACCCAGATCCTGCTGGTCTCCAGTGGATGGGGTGTGTGGGGAAGCTGGAATGCCTGAGCTCAAATTCCATTGCCATGTAGTGCTTGTGTGACTCTAAGTTACTCTTTACCTCAGTTTCCCCATGTGTAAGGTACAGATAATGATATTCCATACCTCATAGTGCTGCTTAATAAATGTTTGCCTTCGGCCAGGTACGGTGGCTCACGCCTGTAATCCCAGCACTTTGGGAAGAGTTCGAGACCAGCCTGGCTAACATGGTGAAATCCCATTTCTACGAAAAATACAAAAAATTAGCTGGGTATGGTGGCAGGCATCTGTAATCCCAGCTACTCGGGAGGCTGAGGCAGGAGAATTGCTTGAACCCGGGAGGCGGGGGTTACAGTGAGACGAGATCGCGCCATTGCACTCCAGCCTGGCAACAAGAGTGGAACTCTGCCTCAAAAAATAAAAAAAATAAATGTTTGCTTTTTACTTTGTGCTCCCAATCATGAGACATGGGTCAGCCCTCAGGGTTGACCACTAGGCGTGACACTGAGTCATACACTAATGCAAAATCCTGTAACAGCAAGGGCAGGAATAGAAGCAGGCACCAGCTATTGTGTGAATTCAGAGGAAGGAAACCGAATCCAGCCTGGGCACAGGAGGGAAGGTATCCTGAAGGCAGCTGGTCCCGAGGCGGCCCTTAAGGATAAAGAGCAGTTAGCTTGGTGAACGGGTGATGAAGGCAGTGGGACTTCCAGGAAGAGGAGAGTGCCCCAGCACAGGCGTGGCCCTGACACTAGGGGTGGGGGTGTGATGCTGGCTGGGAAGGTGCAAGAGGTGATGAGGGGTGGGAGATAGATGGCCACGTGGGCGTGGCTACGCTCTGTCCACAGAAGACCAGAAAGGCTGGACTAAGGATCTAAGGACTTACCCTGCCCGGGGCACTGGAAGCCACCGGGGAATCTAGGCAGACATGTGACCCCATCTGGTCTTGGCTGAGGAGAGAGCCCTCGGAGGGCACATGAAAGAGGAAGGCGGGCAGGCTGAGGCTGGGGTCCAGGCCAGCTCCCAGCAGGCCTCCCTCTGCTCATCCCCCTCAACCCCAGGTTGCACAGAAGGTGGCTCTCACTGGGAACATGGCCAAGAGTGGACCACACCCGGGGACCCCTGCCGAATCTGCCGGTGCCTGGTGAGTCCCAAGGTTGCTCCTGGGCTGTCCCCATCCCTGCCCTCAGGCCCACTGTATTCATGCCTTTATTCCATGGAACGCTTTGCAGAGGCGTTGAGAGGGGACCCAGTGGAAAAGACCAAGGAGCTGTCTGCTGGGGGCTATGCGGGCGAGGGCTGGGTAGAGCTCATCTGTGTGCCCAGGTCTGAGCCCAAGAGATGCTCAGCCCGGGGTCAGTGAAAACTCAAGGAGCTCACGGGCGAGGCGTGGTGACTCACGCCTGTAATCCCAGAACTTTGGGAGGCCAAGGTGGGCGGATCACTTGAGGTCAGGAGTTCAAGACCAGCCTGACCAACATGGAGAAACCCCATCTCTATTAAAAATACAAAATTAGCAGGGCATGGTGGCACATGCCTGTAATCCCAACTACTTGGGAGGCTGAGGCAGGAGAATGGCTTGAACATGGGAAGTGGAGTCTGCAGTGAGCCAAGATAGTGCCATTGCACTCTGCCATTGCACTCCAGCCCGGGCACCAAGAGTGAAACTCCATCTCAAAAAAATAAAATAAAATAAAATAAAATAAAATAAAATAAAAGAGCTCACAGGCTGGAGGAGGAGACGGGGCAGGATATGGGAGGCGGCAAAAGCTCCAGGGCGGGAGAAGCACAGCTTGACTTGAGGTGTCTAGAACTGTGCTGTCCAATTCACAGCCATTACTACATGTGCTACCAAGCCCTTGAAATGTGGCCACTGAACCCTCGAAATGTGGCCGGGTCCAAAATGAGATGTGTCATAAGAATAAAATACATGCCGGATTTCAAAGACTTCCTAGGAAATAGAGGAATGTAAAATAGTAATCCATTACATGTTGATTACATATTGATATAACAGTTTGGATATATTGGGTCAAATGAAATATGTTGTTAAAACTTAATTTCATCTGTTTAACTTTTAAAAATTTGTTATGGCCGGGTGTGACGGCTCGCACCTGTAATCCCAGCACTTTGGGAGGCCGAGGTGAGTGGATCACCTGAGATCAGGAGTTTGAGACTAGCCTGGCCAACATGGTGAAACCCCATCTCTACTAAAAATACGAAAAATTAGCTGGGTATGGTGGCAGGCATCTGTAATCGCAGCTACTTGGGAGGCTGAGGCAGGAGAATCGTTTGAACCCAGGAAGTGGAGGTTGCGGTGAGCCGAGATTTTGCCATTGCACTCCAGCCTAGGTGACAACAGCAAAACTCCATCTCAAAAAAAAAAAAAAAATTGTGAGGCTGGGCATGGTAACTCATTCCTGTGATACCAGCACATTGGGAGGCCAAGGCAGGAGGATCACTTGAGGCCAGGAGTTTGAGACCAAACTGGGCAATACAGCAAGACCTTGTCTCAAAAAATTTTTTTAAAATTAAAATTTGCTAGAGCACTTAAAATGACAAAAGTGGCTGAGATTATATATCTACTGGGCAGCACAGATCTAGAGCATCTTCATGGGAGGGGCGGTGTTTACTTAGGCCTCAAAGGGTAAGTAGGGTTTGATCATGAAAGAAGAGGGAAAGGTATCCCAGGTATAAGGAATAGCCTGAGGGGTTAGGGACACGGAAGCTGTGATGGCCAGGTGGGCACCTGTTTTGGGAGCTTCCTGCTAAGGACTAGGGACTCCGTGTGAAGGCTACAGGGCACCCAGCCCCACTGCAATTGTTACAGGAAAGGGGACCTGATCCGTACCCCAGAAGAGGGTTCTTGGATCTCATGCAAGAAAGAATTCAGGGCAAGTCCACAGAGTAAGGTGAAAGCAACTTTAATAAGAAGGTAGAGGAATGAAAAAATGGCTGCTCCATAGACAGAGCAGCCCCAAGGGCTGCTGGCTGCCCCTGATTATGGTTATTTCTTGATGATATGCTAAACAAGGGGTGGATTATTCATGTCTCCCCCTTTTAGACCATATAGGGTAACTTCCTGATGTTGGCATGGCATTTGTAAACTGTGATGGCGCTGGTGGGAGTGTAGCAGTGAGGACCAGCAGAGGTCACTCTCACCACCTTGTTGTTTTGGTGGGTTTTGGCTGCAGCCTGTTTTATCAGCAAGGTCTTTATGATCTGTATCTTGTGCTGACCTCCTATCTCATCCTGTGACTTAGAATGCCTAACTCTCTGGGAATGCAGCCCAGGAGGTCTCAGCCTCATTTTATCCAGCCCCTATTCAAGATGGAGTTACTTTGGTTCAAACATCTCTGACACAACCATGTCCTCTCTTTCCCCACCCATGAGAAGTTATTGGCTGCTCAGACTCTGATGGGGCTGGAGGTGGTGAGCCCAGCGATGTGGATGTGAATTCTAGGCATGGGGTCTTTTTGGGCTAGGCCGTGGAGGAGTGGCAGCAGCCACCAGCACCAGCTTCAGAGGTAGACGCCACACCAGACCCCGTACTTCATTTTATCCTATAGTAAGCCTATGAGAACAGTACTATGACTGTCCATTGTTTTCAGACAAATAAACTAAGTCACAGAGAGCTGAACTGACATGCTAATTTACATATCTGTATGAGTTTCCTAGGCTGCTGCAACAAAGTGCCACTTACTGGGTGTCTTGAACAATAGAAATATATTCTCTCACCGTTCTGGAGGCCAGAAGTATGAGATCAAGGTGGGGGAGGGTTGGTTCCTTCTGGGGCTGTAAGGAGGAATCTGCTCCAGCCTCTGCCCTCGCTTCTGGTGGTTTGTTGGCGATCTTTGGCATTTCTTGGCTTCTGCAGCACCCAAACCTCTGTCTTCTTTCCGTGCCATTCTCCCTGTGTGTGTGTGTGTGTGTGTGTGTGTGTGTGTGTAAATTTTTCCTCTTTAGAAGGATACTACCTGGTGCAGTGGCTCATGCCTGTAATCCCAGCAATTTGGGATACCAAGGCAGGTGGATCACCTGAGGTCAGGAGTTCTAGACCAGACTGACCAACATGGTGAAACCCCATCTCTACTAAAAATAAACAAAAAGTTAGCCTGGTGTGGTGGTGGACACCTGTAATCCCAGTTACTCGGGAGGCTGAGGCAGGAGAATTGCTTGAACCCAGGAAGTGGAGGTTGCAGTGAGTTGAGATCATGCCACTGCACTCCAGCCTGGGCAGCAAGAGTGAAACACCATCTTAATCTGTAGCCTGCAACCTGCTTTATCAACAAGATCTTTTTTATCATCTCCAAATATATATATATATATACATACACACACACTAGTTCTATTGGATTAGGGCCACCCCGCTCCAGTATGACCTCACCTTAACTAACTATACCTGCAATGACCCTGCTTCCAAACACCGTCACATGCCGAGGTGCTGGGATTTGGGGGGTGAACACACAATTCAACCCGTAACAACATCAAATATATGGATAGCTGGGATTCTAATGCCATTTCTACCTCTCAGTTGAGTCCTGACGGCCCATTCCCGTGTTCACCTTCCCCGCTAGGAGGGTCACATCCAGTGCCGCCAGCGAGAATGTGCCAGCCTGTGCCCGTACCCAGCCCGGCCCCTCCCAGGCACTTGCTGTCCTGTGTGCGATGGTGAGCTGGTGGGTAGAGCAGGGACCTGAGCATGGGGACAACCTGGAGAAAGCTGACGGGTGGCCCTGCTCGGGAGCTGGGCCGTGAAGGCCAGGAGGGAGCGGGGAGTGGCCCTGGAGGAGCATCTAAAGCCCCTCTTCCCAACAGGCTGTTTCCTAAATGGGCGGGAGCACCGCAGCGGGGAGCCCGTGGGCTCGGGGGACCCCTGCTCACACTGCCGCTGTGCTGTGAGTGTGGCTGCCTGGCAGGGAGGGCCTGGCTCCCGGGCCTGCCTCGGGCGTGCTGACCGGGCCCTGTTGGCAGAACGGGAGCATCCAGTGTGAGCCTCTGCCCTGCCCACCGGTGCCCTGCAGACACCCAGGCAAGATCCCTGGGCAGTGCTGCCCCATCTGCGATGGTGAGTTGGGGTCAGAGTCACTGCAGGAGGGACAGGCCCTGGCCGCAGAGAGGCCCTAGGTATGGGGGGTTTGCTTCTCTTGGACTTAAGTCCTTATTCCCAAAGTGAGTCCTCACCACACCTTCTCATGGCAAACTGGCATTATGGTAGAGCCTGTGCTTCTGTGGCATAGCTGTAGGGGGCGGGGGCTGCTGGCCGGGACCTCTGGAGGACTCAGCTGGTCTGCTTTGTCAGAGTGGAGATTGGACGCCTCAGGGTGACGTGAGGCTTCCCCTCCACCCCCAGCCCTATACCCCCACGCTCCTGTCGTCCCATCCAGGCTGTGAGTACCAGGGACACCAGTATCGAAGCCAGGAGACCTTCAGACTCCAAGAGGGGGGCCTCTGTGTCCGCTGCTCCTGCCAGGTAGGCATCCCGCCGGTCATGCCCAGATTGGTCTCATTCCTTCAGGGTCTCTCACCTGCTTCCCTCCTAGGCCGGTGAAGTCTCCTGTGAGGAGCAGGAGTGCTCCGTCACCCCCTGTGCCCTGCCTGCCTCTGGCCGCCAACTCTGCCCAGGTGTGTGTGAGAGAGAGAGGAGCAGCTGCTACAGGCGCTGCAGGTGGATGGTGCTCCTTCCGCTGATGGGGTACTTGTTGCCAAGTCCACTAGCCATTCTACAGTGTCAGTGGGGATGTCGAAGCTGGGGTCCCTGTGGCCTGGGAAGGAAAGGAATGGGTAGGAGGTGTGAAGGCTGATGTGACAGCCCCTTACCATAGCCTGCGTGCTGGATGGAGAGGAGTTTGCGGAGGGAGTCCAGTGGGAGCCTGATGGTCAGCCCTGCACCTCCTGCATTTGTCAAGATGGGGTATCCAAGTGTGGGGCTGTGCTCTGCCCCCCAGTGCCCTGCCAGCACCCCACCCAGCCCCCTGGTGAGTGCTTGGGCCAATCTTGGCTTTCTTCCCCTGCATTTCCCAGCTCACCCTGACCAGCCTGTCCCACCCAGGTGCCTGCTGCCCCAGCTGTGACAGCTGCACCTACCATGGCCAAGTGTATGCCAATGGGCAGAATTTCACAGATGCAGACAGCCCTTGCCACGCCTGCCGCTGCCAGGTACCCGCCCAGCCTCACTGTAGCCCCACTGAGCCTCTCGTGGGCCCCATTGCTCTCACCCCTGCTCTCTCCCAGGATGGAACTGTGACATGCTCCTTGGTTGACTGCCCTCCCACAACCTGTGCCAGGCCCCAGAGTGGACCGGGTCAGTGTTGCCCCAGGTGCCCAGGTATGTATGCGCTCACTGTGCCTGAGAGGACCAGGGCCCCAGATGCTGCTGTCCCACAGCCCCATCGGCCCAACAGCTACCTTAGAAAGCCATGGCCTTCTGAATTGTTCCAGTCCTACAGAGCTTAGAACTCACTGGAACTCAAAGGGTGAGGGTGGGAGGGAGAGTAGAGATTTGTTCATTCCTGCCTGTACCTACACCACACTCCCCTCCCATGCTCCGTTTCCTTTTCCAGTAACTAGTGCCCCTGCTACCCTTGGGTCCCCACCCCTGTACCCCCCTAGGTACACCCATGTATCTACCTGCATAACACAGGTCATGAGCAGACACTTGAGCCTGCCATGTAGGAGGCTGGGTGCTGGGATGCATGGGACACGTCCCTGCCCCGTAGAGAGTCTGTGTGAGGGCATGTGTCACAAACACAGGTACACACGTGTGTAAGCACTCCTCCGCTTCCCCTCACAGACACACATCTGCCTACAGGTGGATGACCTCCAATGCGCATGCACACACACGCATTCGTGTGCTCAACTACACACATGCCAGCACACGTGCACATGGCCGCTTCTTCCACTTCCCTCTTCAGTCAGTTTCCAAGTGGGCACTTGGGCAGCGGCTCTGGACTCCAGGGCTGGAGGGGCTGTCAGGCTCTGCCCACGTTCCTGCTCCCACTGTCCACTGCCCAGACTGCATCCTGGAGGAAAAGGTGTTTGTGGACGGCGAGAGCTTCTCCCACCCCCGAGACCCCTGCCAGGAGTGCCGATGCCAGGAAGGCCATGCCCGCTGCCAGCCTCGCGCCTGCCCCAGAGCCCCCTGTGCCCACCCGCTGCCTGGGACCTGCTGCCAGAACGACTGCAGCGGTGAGGTGGGCGGGGCGGGGCGGCCCTCTGGGGTCGCGTGGTCCCCGGAAGGCTGCAAGCCCTGGGGGAGTCGCCCTCTCCCAGGCTATAGCTGCTCCCTCCCCCAGGCTGTGCCTTTGGCGGGAAAGAGTACCTCAGCGGAGCGGACTTCCCCCACCCCTCTGACCCCTGCCGTCAGTGTAGCTGTCTGGTGAGTCCGCACCTGGGTGGGAGGAGCCCAGGGGAGTGGGGGCGGGACTAGCGGAGGCCAGGAGAGGCCCGCCCAGGTGGGAGGGGATGAGAGTGGTCTCCTCCGCCTCCCCCCGCTAACCCACTGACCCGTGGTCGGTCCGCCGATCCGCAGAGTGGCCACGTGCAGTGCCTGGCCCGCCGCTGCGCGCCGCTGCCCTGTCCAGAGCCGGTCCTGCCGCCGGGAGAGTGCTGCCCGCAGTGCCCAGGTAGGGGCTGCACCCCTTGGCCGCTCTTCCCCGGGGGTGCCCCGGGAGGCCTGTTCCTGGGCCCCTTTGACGCGCGCTCTCACCACAGCCGCCCCCGCTCCCGCCGGCTGCCCAAGACCCGGCGCGGCCCCCGCCCGTCACCAGGAGCACTTCTCCCCGCCCGGCGATCCGTGCCGCCTCTGCCTCTGCCTCCACGGCTCCGTGTCCTGCCAGCGGCTGCCCTGTCCGCCCGCGCCCTGCGCGCACCCGCACCAGGGGCCCTGCTGTCCCTCCTGCGACGGTAACGCCCTTGCGGCCCCCCCTCCCGGCCACCCGCTTCCTCCCGCCACCACCCACGCTACCGACCCGGAGCGCTCTGCCCAGTCCCCCTGCCCAGTCCTCCTGCCCAGGCCCGCTCCGCCCACGTCGGGGATCTCAATAGGAATGTAGTGTCGGGTCATCAAGGCCTGGGAGCCAGCCCGCACGGCCCCCAGCCCCCCCAACACCCATCCTCCACGTACCTCAGCCCCCACGGAGCCTACGGTCTCTCCGCCCGCAGAGTCCCCCAGCTCCCCATGGACCCCAGCCTCCCACGGCACCCAGGCTCCACGGTCCCCACGACACTCGTCCTCCACGCCTACCAACCCCAAGACCACCAAGTCCCCACGGTCCCCCAGCCCCCACGGCCGGCGACACCTGACTTTCTCCCCAGGCTGCCTGTACCAGGGGAAGGAGTTTGCCAGCGGGGAGCGCTTCCCATCGCCCACTGCCGCCTGCCATCTCTGCCTTTGTTGGGAGGGCAGTGTGAGCTGTGAGCCCAAGGCGTGTGCCCCTGCACTGTGTCCCTTCCCCACCAGAGGCGGCTGCTGCCCTGACTGTGATGGTGAGGGTCAAGGGATAGGGGACTGCGGGGGTGGGGTGGGAGGACCAGAGAGCTGAGTGAGCCTAATCTTCACTGCCCTAGGATCTCAAATATTTATTACAGTAAGAAAAAGCCCTGAGGCCTAAAGCCCTTGCTAGCACCTGTGACCCCAACAATTTGGGAGGCTGAGGCAGAAGGATTGCTTGAGCCCAGGAGTTCAAGACCAGCCTGGACAACATAGAGAGATCTTGTCTGTACACAAAAATTTTAAAATTAGCTGGTCATGGTGGCTCTCGTAGTTCCAGTTACTGGGGAGACTGAGGTGGGAGGATCCCCCAGGAGTTTGAGGCTTTAGTGAGCCACGTTTTCCCCTGGACTCCAGGCTGGTGACAGAGTGAGACCTTGTCAAAAAGAAAGAAAGAAGAAAGAAAGAGAGAGAGAGAGAATGAGAGAGAAAGAAAGAGAGAGAGAGAAAAAAAAAAAAAAACGGGGCGCGGGTGCTCATGCCTGTAATCCCAGCACTTTGGGAGGCTGAGGTGGGCAGATCACCTGAGGTCGGGAGTTTGAGACCAGCCTAACCAACATGGAGAAACCCCGTTTCTGCTAAAAATACAAAATTAGCTGGGCATGGTGGCACATGCCTGTTATCCCAGCTACTTGGGCTGAGGCAGGAGAATCACTGGGACCTGGGAGGCAGAGGCTGCAGTAAGCCGGGGCAACAAGAGTGAAACTCCATCTCAAAAAAAAAAAAAAAAAAAAAAAGGAAAAAGAAAAGAAAAGAAAAAGAAAAAAGCCTGAGGCTAAAGCCTGGATTTTCTCCTGACTCTGTTGCTATTTGTCCTGTGGTCTTGGGCAAGTTACATAACCTCTCTGGGCCTAAATTTGGCTGTTGTAAAAAGTTACGAGAGCCAGACCAGGTCCCCAGCCTTCCCTGGCTTCCCTCACTCTTGTGCCATCTTGGCGATTTTTGCCACTTGCCCTCTACCAGCTGTAATTTTATTTATTTGCCTTCAAATTAACTCACATTAATTGAAATTGATTTAGAAAGGAGTTTTATATCATACTATACGTAAATGGAAAATTAGATTTGCCAGGATCAGATTACCATAAAAATGAATACAATTAAAATTATAATGTTGTTAAATCCTTGTCAGATACTTTTGCCTGCCAAGGCTTAGAGCCTGAAATTCATCCTCTTTTTATTTTTATTTTTATTTTGAACTAAGTGGCTTTTTCATTAGAGAAAGCCAGAATTACAAAGGACTAAAGAGTTGGCATTGAGGCCCTTCTTCTTGCCAAAGGTGGGCACCTTGACAAAGCGCTGGTTGGACTGCATCAGCCACTTGTCTTCTTCCTCCTCTTCTTCCTCCTCTTCTTCTTCTTCTTCTCCCTCTTCCTTCTTCCTTCTCCTGTGTGGCCACCTTAGGAGTCTGACCTCTCACTTTCCCAGCACGGGCCAGGGAACCATGGACTTTACCTCTAAGCATGCGGCCTGCTACTTCCAAGGAGGCCACGGTCTCCACCCAGCACTGTCCCAGGGTGGCTTCATCCTCCAGGGGCATGCCTGCCAGGAGCATGACTTGATCTTCTGGGGCAGTGCCCTCCAGTGAGGCCACATGAGCTTTGATCTGGGCGACCATCTCCTGGCCGGTCACCTCTAGTCACCCTCTCTTTTTTAAAAAGGGAAGTGAGCCAATGCCAGAGGTGCCAAGGGCGGGCTGCCACCACCCTGGGACCCCACCCCCTCCTGTATTCATCAGAGGGCTTGGAAGAGTGTGGGAAAGGCCCTACCTTGAGTCTGCACCATCTGAGTCAGCTGGGGCTACTCCTGGCTCTCCTGGTTGAGAAACTGGTGCCTCTGGCAATGATCTGCTGAGTGTTTAACCCCAGGGCAGCAGATTCTTTACTGGTGTTTTTCTACAGGTTAAACAGGAAGATTTATTGCCGGTTAGAGGGGAGAAAGTTTGCCCTTTGGCTAGTTCAAACACCCTCCCTCACAACTGCTTTGACCTCTGGGCTTGGACTGTGACTCCGCCCCCCATGCTAGATCTTTGAGATCTTGGATGCCCCCCAGGCCCACGCTCAGAGCCTACAACTGCTGCCCTCTCATCCGTTTCTGTCCCTCCCCTCGGCCTCTCTGTCTCGTCTCCCAAAGGCTGTGAGTACCTGGGGGAGTACTACCTGAGTAATCAGGAGTTCCCGGATCCCCGAGAACCCTGCCACCGGTGTACCTGCCTTGGAGGCTTCGTGACGTGCGGCCGCCTGCCCTGTGAGCCTCTGGGTTGCAGCCACCCGCTCATCCCATCTGGGCACTGCTGCCCAACCTGCCAGGGTAGGGCCACACCTGCCCTTCCATTCCCCCTGCTGGGGCTCCCCGGGGACAAGCCTCCCACATCAGCCCTCCCTTGAGACAGACACATGCAGGCACTCTCGCCCAGGCTTCCCCAGGTGCCTCTCACCCACCCTGCTCTCCTCCCAGCCCTCCCACTGCCTGCCGACCCCACCCCACCGTACTATTCTCTCACTCTCTGATTCCCTCACCCACGATAGACGTCCCAGGCAGGGCTGTGTGTGTGTGTGTGTGGAGGGGGCTGTATGTGTGTGTGTGGCTGTGTGTGTCTGTATGTGTGTATGCATGAGTGTGTGGCTCATGCTGTGTGTGTGTGTGGCTGTGTGTGGGTCTGTGTGTATGTGTGTGTGTGGCTGTGTGTGTACGTATGTATCTGTGTTTGGCTGTGTGTGTGTGTGTACCTGTGTGTGTTATTCTGTGTGTGTTTGGCTGTATCTGTGTGTGACTGTGTGTACGTGTGAGTGTGTGTTGCTCTATGTGCATGGCCATATGTGTATGTGCATATGTGTGTGTCTGTGTATGTGTATGTGTGTGTGGGGCTGTATGTGTGTGTCTGTATGTGTGTGTGGCTGTATATATGTGTCTGTGTGTGTGGCCATGTGTGTATGTGTGTGTGTAGCAGTGTGTGTGTGTTGCTCTATGTGTATGTGTGTGTGTCCCTATGTGTGCGTGTGTGTATGGCTGTGTGTGTGTGTGTCTGTATTTGTGTCTGTGTATGAGGGTATGTGTGGAGGGGTGTGTATGTGGTGTCTGCGTGTGGGTGTATGTGCACTTCTGTGTATGTGGGTTTGTGGGTGTGTGAGTATGTGGATGTGTGTATGTGTGTGTTTGTGGGAATGTGGGTGTGTGTAGGTGTGTTTTTGTGTAGCTGTGTGTGGGTACGTGTGTGTCTGTCTATGTATGTCTGTGGTATGTGTATGTGGGGGGGTGTCTGTGTGTGTGTATGTGTGTGTGTGTATGTGGTGTGTGTGGCTGTGTGTGGGGGAGGGCTGTGTGTGTGTGACAGTGGAGGTTCTGTTGATGGCCCCTCTTCTGTT
>NW_022438584.1:0-994 GCF_009761245.1 Sapajus apella
CAGCCTGCGGCTAACCCATCCCAGTGCAGTGTTGTGGGTGAGAACACTAGCTCTGGGGCCAGACTGCCTGGGTTCAGATCCTGACTCTCCTTAGCAGCTGCGTGACCATGGGCAAGTTATCCTCTCTGTGCCTCAGTTTCCTCATCTATAAAATGAGCATAATTGTGGTACCTACCTTGCTGGACCCCTGTGAGGATGAAACAGACCCGAGCCTTGGGTGTGGAGAATGTTCTGTGACGTAGTTACTACAGTGAGGTGGAAAGAGGCCACCTTCCCTCGAGACAGCCCCGGGGGACAAGGAGGACCCACCTGTCTCCTTCCGCAGGTTCTCCTGCAGTGTGGACAGCCTGACATCATATGAGTTGCGCATGGCAGTGATGTCTTCTTCCAGCCTGGCCCGAGACTCCTGCTCAGCCTTATAGTCGGCTTTCAGGCGGGCCAGGCGCTCTTCATATTCCTGGGAGAGGGAGGGGTGGGCCAGAGGGCAGGCAGCGTTTTATCATCATTTTGAAACTCACCTTTCAGTATTGTTATTTTTTGTTATTCAAACAATACAGAACATGTAAGTAAGCCAAAAGAATCCAATGGTACAACACTGTGATAATTACTTCCTGGTGAAGACTTTTCTAAACTGTTCTTGATGCTTTTTGGTTTTGTTTTGTTTCTGAGACAGGGTCTCACTCTGTCCCCCAGGCTGGAGTGCAATGGCATAATCATGGCTCATTCCAGCCTCAAACTCCCGGGCTCAAGCAATCCTCCTGCCTCAGCCTCCCAAATAGCTGGGACTATGGGCATGCCACCCTCAGCTAATTTTTTTAAAAAAACTTATAGGCTGGGCCCAGTGGCTCACACCTGTAATCCCAGCACTTTGGGAAGCTGAGGCAGATCACCTGAGGCCAAGAGTTTGAGACCAGCCTGGCCAACATGGTGAAACCCTGTCTCTACTAAAAATACAAAAATTAGCCTAGCATGGTGGCGTGCCTACAATCTCAAC
>NW_022438584.1:1094-3029 GCF_009761245.1 Sapajus apella
AAAAAAAAAAAAAAATTAAAATTAAAAAATGAAAAATTTATAGAGTAGGGGGGTCACTCTGTTGCCCGGGTTGGTCTCAAACTCCTGGCCTCAAGTGATCCTTCCACCTCGGCCTCCCAAAGTATAGGGATTACAGGCATGAGCCACCGTGCACAGCCTCTCAGTGTTTTGTTTTGTTTTTGAGACAGCGTTTCGCTCTTTTTGCCCAGGTTGGAGTGCAATGGCATGATCTCCGCTCACTGCAACTTCCACCTCCCAGGTTCAGGAGATTCCCCTGCTTCAGCCTCCCAAGTAGCTGGGATTACAGGTGCCTGCCACCCCATGCCTGACTAATTTTTTTTTTTTTAGTAGAAATGGGGTTTCACCATGTTGGCCAGGCTGGTCTCGAACTCCTGACCTCAGGTGGTCTGCCAGCCTCAGCCTCCCAAAGTGCTAGGATTACAGGTATGAGCCACCATGACCGGCCCTCTCAGTGCATCTTTAACAGGCCAATAACATACACATTTGTTTGCAATCTATTTTATCCACACAACATTATATCATGAACATCCTTCCACATGGGCAAATACCTTTCTGCCCAATTGTCCTCAACCCACCAATGACAAAATATGTTTTTATTCCCCAACTCCGCTCCATCTTTGCTATCACTGCAGCTGTCATCCAAACAGCCACCTGGTCCTCATTTCCATTCTCACTCTGGCCCCAACCTCTCCCCAACACAGCCATGGTGCCCATCCCCTGATTAGGATTTGACAATGGTGTCCCATGTTCATGGATGAAATCTAAGCTCCTCAACTTGACCTGAGTCCCAAGTGATCTGGCCCTGCCTACCCCCTGACTGCCATGATGCACATTTGGGGCCTCCTAGCCACACCCACGTCCTCCCTGCCCCAAGGCCTTTGCCCTGCTCCCTGGCAAGCACCTTCCCAGCTTAGTGACCCCCCTCAGAGAGCCCTCCCCTGACCACTCTCAGAAGCCCCCTGCACTGCTCTCTGTTCCTTCCTCTATTGCTTTTTTTTCCTTTCTGAGACGGAGTCTCACTCTATCTCCTGGGCTAGAGTGCAGTGCTGCAACTTTGGCTCACTGCAATCTCTGCCTCCCAGGTTCAAATGATTCTCCTGATTCTCCAGCCTCTGCCTCCCAAGCAGCCTAGTACACACACACACCACCACGCCTGGCTGATTTTCGTATTTTTGGTAGAGACAGGGTTTTGCCATGTTGGCCTTGAAAAGTGATGGGATTACAGGCATAAGCCACCTCGCCTGGCCTCTATTTCTTCTTAACACACTTCCTGAGCTTCTATTATGCTATTTGGTGGGGTGTGTGTGTGTGTGTGTGTGTGTGTATGAGAGAGTGAGAGAGAGAGAGAGAGAGAGAGAGAAATTGTTTTTGTTGGGGTGTAGGGTTGGAAAATGCCACCTTGGGGCATGCTCCTCTCCAGGAAATCTTCATTCTGATCTTCCTGGGATGGTTTGGGAAACTTTTTCTTCTTGGGGTTGATCTTGCTGCCAGAGGCCTCTCCAGACCCATTGCTGATGGTTTCTCCTTGCAAGACAATCTCCTCTTTTCCTTGGCGATACTCCTGTTGCCTGCCCCTTGGGGTTACTAACTGTTTCCTCCTTGAATGAAGATGTCTCCATCTGTTACTTTTTTATTGAGACAGAGTTTCACTCTTGTTGCCCAGGCTGGAGTGCAGTGGTGCGATCTCAGCTCACTGCAACCTCTGCTTCCTGGCTTCAGGTGATTCTCCTGCCTCAGCCTCCCAAGTAGCTGGAATTACAGGCATGTGTCACCACACCTGGTTAATTTTTATATTTTTAGTAGAGATGGGGTTCACCATGTTGGCCAGGCTGGTCTTGAACTCCTAACCTCAGGTGATTCACCCACCTTGGCCTCCCAAAGTGCTGGGATTATAGGCATGAGCCACTGCATCCA
>NW_022438584.1:3129-13574 GCF_009761245.1 Sapajus apella
CCCGAGTAGCTGGGACCACAGGCACCCACCACCACAGTCGGCTAATTTTTTTGTATTTTTGGTAAAGATGGGGGTCTTGCCATGTTGCCCAGGCTGGTCTGTAACTCCTGACCTCAAGCAATCTGCCCACCTCGGCCTCCCAAAGTTCTGGGATTATGGGCATGAGCCACGGCACCCAGCCTCCATCTTGGGAAAACATGCTGCCACCTGCCTGCCCAGGATCGGCACTAGCCTGCTCCTCCTTGGGGAAGGTTTCTGCTTTTTGGGTTTGGAGAGATGGGTCTCCCATTCCATTCTCCTGAGGCGCCTCCTGGGGCTTTGGCCTTTGCTTCTTTTGGGAGTTTTCAGCATTTCACTACCCCAGGATGAGGAATCCTGGGATACAGTCAAGGGCAGGACACGCTTGCCTAGGGAAGGGGTGTGAACAGGTGCAAGTGGGTGTGAATAGGTGTGAATAATGTGTGAATGGTATGAACAGGTGTGAATGGTGTGTGAATGGTGTGTGAATGGGAGTGTGAGCTCTCAGCAGCACCCTCTTTCCTCACAGCCCTCCACAGCTGCTGTCTTCTGACACCAGGGCAAGGGCCACCAGTAGCTTCTTTTCCTTCTTTAGCTCTGTCTGTCTCTCCAGCTTCCTAGTAATCTCAGGAGCTGCTTCTTCTGCCTGAACCATTGCTTCCTTCATGATAGTCTCTATTTATTTGATTATAGTTTATTGTTGACCTCCCTCCCCTAGCAGAAGGCACCCTCCAGAGAGCAAGAACCACAGCTTGTCTTTTTTTTTTTTTTAGATGGAGTCTCGCTCTGTCACTCAGGCTGGAGTGCAGTGGCACGATCTCAGCTCACTGCAACCTCTGCCTCCCTGGTTCGAGCGATTCTCCTGCCTCAGCCTCCTGAGTAGCTGGGACTACAGGTGTGCACCACCACACCTAGCTAATTTTTTATGTTTTTGGTAGAGACGGGGTTTCACCATCTTGGCCAGGCTGAAAGGACCATCCTGTCTTGTAGCCTCAGACCCTACCAGAGGAGGGATTCGATGAACACCTGCGGAACCAGTAAATGCAAGAGCAGAGCCGCAGGTTCACGGGCATCTGTCACACACAGCCCGAGAGACGGGCAGGCAGGGCACTATGAATTAAAGGTAGTCTGGGACCCTCTGTCTTCTGGAGTCACTGCTGGTAGAGGTGCCTGCTGCTGCAGTAAGCCAGGGAGGCGGGACAAGGACAGGGATGGGGTGGGCGAGCACCACGGCACACTCGCACCCCTCCAGATCCCTTTGGCAAATACAAAGTGGCATAGACAGCACTGATTTAGGCTCCCAGGGAGGGAGACAAGGAGATGGAGAGTAATTCAGCTGTAACCATGCATTCTTCCATACATGTTCAGATACACCTGAACCTCAAAACAATGCCTGCAGTGTTACGGAGGCCCAAGGACGCTCCATGACCAGGCAACTCCTCAGACCCTGCAGCCCTCTCCTCCCCTGCCCCTGCTCTCGCCGCCCTCCTCACCCAGCAGGCATCAGGGCCTGTGACTCCAGTCAGCAAGCATCCCTGACTTCCTCACCCAGCCCCTGTGTTGCTTTCTCCCAGCCCAGCCCTGACCCTGGTTAAACCCAGGCCTCACCCTACAATACATGGATGGAAACACACACATATGCATGTGCACATGCACACATATGCACACACACTTATGTACAGATACAAGCACACATGCATGCACACATGTACACGTGCACACGCGCATACGTATGTACACACCTGCACACATGCACACTTATGTACACATACACGCAAGCACACACACACATAGGCATGCACACACACATGCACGTGTGTACACACGTACACAGTGCACATGCATGCACGTGCGCACATGCACAAATTAATTAATTAATTTATTTATTTGAGTCAGAGTTTCGCTCTGTCAACCAGGTTGGAGTGCAGTGGCATGGCCTCAGTTCGCTGTAACCTCTGCCTCTTGGGTTCAAGTGATTCCCCTGCCTCAGCCACCCAAGTAGCTGATCACAGGCACGTGACACCACACCCAGCTATTTTTTGTATTTTTAGTAGAGACGGGGTTTCACCATGTTGGCCAGGTTGGTCCTCTCATGTGAGGCTGGTCTTGAACTCCTGACCTCAAGTGATCCGCCCGCCTCGGCCTCCCAAAGTGCTGGGATTACAGGCCTGAGCCACCGCGCCCGGCCCCATTCTCACTTTTAAACATGGGCCCTGGATCTCAGGCAGGCAGGCTTCTACATGGCTGAGCCCACAGCCCCAGTCCTACCTGTTAGCTCCGTCTTCCCAACCCTCCACTCCCCCCACATTCCCTGCCTGTAAATCAGAGACAGGGAGGCACAGGACTCCCTCACCTTCCCGTCCACCTGCGGGTCTACCTGGAAGCTCCACCTCCTTGGAATCCGAGCACCCAGCTCCAGGACCTTGTGCTTGCAGTCTGCCCCTCCTTCCTAGACCTCGACTTCTCCCTCTGTGCTGGATCACTCCTGACAGTCTACGAGACATGCCCTCTTGCTTCCAACATTTAAAGCATGAAAAACCCTTTCTTGGCCCCACACCCGCTCCAGCTAGCGTATCCAGCACCCAGCACACACGCACAATATGCCTGTTAAGGACTGAACGGCGGAGCTGACCCCCGGCTCCTACTTGGTACATGACACACAGCCCACCAAGGAGAAGATGCCCCTTTGTTTCATCCTCTTACATCCTCAGAAAGCAGCAGGAAAGCCGCTAGCGATGAGACAGAGGCTCAGAGAGCTCAACCAACCTGCCCAAGGCCACAGAGCCCATAAGGATGGACTCACAGAAAGTGAAAGCTGGGCGGACCCTAGGAATCTGCTAGTCCAAAACTCTGGCTCAGACTGGGGACCCAAGCCCATGCCTTCTCTCCTACAAAGACGGGCCTCCTCCCTTTTCCTGAATGAAAGGGAAACATGGTTCCAGGCGCATAGTAGGTGCTCAACAAATATGAGAGTTGTGAAAAAGAGCACATGGAAGGGAGGAGGGAAGCAGGGACAGCAGAGGGGTGGGGGGCACAGACATCTTCAACCCTTCCTCCAAGCATGGCTCACAGAAGACACCTCAGGGTTTCTTGGAATCCTGGTGGCAGTGGCATCAGGCAGTAGCACTCTGACGCAGTGGCCACTGGGCAACCCCATGAGGAGGAGGAGGCAGGCGACCCCTTCCCCAGGGCAGAAAGCACTCCCGTCAGTGGCACCTCTAGGGGCCTGCCAAGAATAGTGTCGCTTCTCCCTGGTGACCACCAGGGCGCGGCAGTGCCCTACTTACTGGACAGTGGGGACCGCTGGACACACCAGGTTCTGGGGAAGGAAGCCTCCGTCCTGCGCAGCCCGCCCCACCCCTGCATCTGTGACCAAAGGCCCCCGGGCTGCTGTGTGACTCCATGCCCACTCCGAACTCCGGCAGGGTCACTTCTCTGGTTTCTGTGGGCTTGCCTGCGTTCAGCCAGGGTAGGCAGTGCCCGCTGCGGAGCTCCCAAAGCCTGCAGGGGCGGGCGGCATCCACTGGGGGCACCAACGAGCCTCTCCCCAAACAGCACAGGTCCCACCCACCACGTGCAGCCCCCGAGGCTCTAGGGTGAATTTCTCCCAGGCCTCTAGCCCGCAGAACTGAGTCCCCCCAGTTCCTCCCGTTTGCCCCAAAGGCTGGGCCCCAGGTCCCCAAAGGGTCCCCAACAGGGGCTTCCGGGGCCTAAGGGTGCACCCCAATGGGTGGCTGTAGTTGAGTGGCCGGGGTCCAGCTGCAGACACATCCAGGGCCCAGTCCCTGGAGAGCTCGCTCTGCCTGGCATTAGGTTGCACATCAGGAAAAGCCCTGGCCTTTCTAAAGGGACTGTCAGGCCCTGCGCGATGACGGTTCACACCTGTAATTCCAACACTTTGGGAAGCCGAGGTGGGAGGATTGCTTGAGCCCAGGAGTTCAAGACCAGCCTGGGCAACATAGACAGACCCCATCACTACAAAAAATTTTTAAAATTAGCCAAGCCTAATGACATGCACCTGTGGTCTCAGCTACTTAGGAAGCTGAGGTGGGAGGAGCACCTGAGCCAGAGAGTTTGAGGCTGCAGTGAGTTGAGATTGCACCATTGCACTCCAGCCTGGGCGACAAGATGCTGTCTCAAATAAATAGGGCTGGGCGCGGTGGCTCATGCCGGTAGCCCAGCACTTTGGGAGGTTGAGGCAGGTGGATCACGACGTTGAGATCAAGACGATTCTGGCCAACATGGTGAAACTCCGTCTCTACTAAAATAACAAAAATTAGCTGGGAGTGGTGGCACACGCCTGTAGTCCCAGCTACTCGGGGTGCTGAGGCCAGAATCACTTGAACCCAAGAAGGCAGAGGTTGCAGTGAGCCGAGATGGTGCCACTGCACTCCAGCCTGGGCGGCAGAGCAAGATTCCGTCTCATAAATAAATAAATGAACAAAAAAAGGGACTGCCACATGTCAAACTGCACCGCATGCTCAGGTCTCAGGATGCAGCCTTTAGGCGGGAATCTCTGGAAACCAACAGAGCAGGGAGTCAGGGATGGAGCCAAAGGCAGGAGTTGGGAGCCCTCCCCCACGCCTGGCAATGGAAATTCAGCTCTGGGGATCCACTCTGCCTCTGGAAATCAGGGGCATCACCTGACCCGCTGCTTCCGAGGAATGTTGGGAGGCACCCACATGAGAGAAGCCAGGTGCCCCAGGTGGCAGCTTTTTCCAGCAGGCCAACACCACACACCCGCTGGTCAAACAGGCTGCCTGGCTCAGACCCCCGTTTGTTGGCGGCTGCTGGGGGACAGAATCCTCCCACCCGACTGCCTCACCTCTGCAGCAGCCATCCACAGCCACCCCTCCTTCAAAAGGGGAGACCACACCCCGGAGATGCCCCTGGACCCTTCTATTATCACCACGCAGGCCCTGAGGCGGCACTGACTGCAGTCTGGAGTCAGGAACCCAAGTTCAAATCCTGCCTCAGACTCTTTGCCGTGTGACCTTGGGCAAGTCCTGGCATCTCCTTGAGCCTCAGCTTTCTTAGGATCAACCCCAGGGTGAAGGTGTGGTGATATCACACTGGAGCTGTGCCCTCCTTGGACCCCAAGAGCAGCCCTGCCCCTCCTGCTGGGCCCCACCTGCCCGCCCCTTCTCCTTGTTCCCACCCACGTGGGTCTCACCTCCCGGATCAGCTGCTTCTCGGCTTCCATGTCATACTGGATCACAGGCGGAGCCAACAGCTTCTCCGCCACCTGCACAGAGTCTGGGGGCGCCTGACTGGACAGCAGGGCTGGGGGAGACACAGAAATTAGCAGCCAGAACGAGGAATTAGCACATGATATGCAGGAAATAAGCAGTAATCTGTAAAAAGATGACCTCATGGTAGGCCAGGCATGGTGGCTCATGCCTGTAATCCCCGCACTTTGGGAGGCCAAGGCAGGCAGATCACAAGGTCAGGAGATCGAGACCATCCTGGCCAACATGGTGAAACTGTGTAACTACTAAAATACAAAAAAAAAAAAAAAAAGAAAAAAGAAAAGAAATTAGCCAGGCGTGGTGGCCCACACCTGTAGTCCCGGCTACTCAGGAGGCTGAGGCAGGGAAATCACTTGAACCCGGGAGGCAGAGATTGCAGTGAGCTGAGATCACACCACTGCGTTCTAGCCTGGCAACGGAGCAAGATTCTGTCTAAAAAAAAAAAAAAAAAAAAAACAACCCCATGGTCATTCAAAAAGACTTTAAAGTATTGAGCTTATTTCAAACACATTTCCATGTAAAAGGCTAAGTTAGTCATCTGACAAATATTTGTGGAGTGCCTTGATGTTCTACAGGCTGAGAATGCAGCACTGAACAGACAAAACTCCACACCCACGCTCAGTTTTCCACTGGGAGGAAGAGGAGGAAGGCAGACGTCCAAGGTGAAATGCCTCGTCGTGAAGTTCAAGGCCCTCTCCACTCTGGCCCTGCCTGACCACCTTCCCTCAAGATAAGTAAGCAAAATGGGTAACACGTTATAAGAACGTGTGCTGAGAAGAAAAGGCAAGCAGGGAGGGTGCCTGGGAGTCGGAAGCAGAGAATTATTTATTTATCGAGACCAGGTCTTGCTTTGCCACCCAAGCTGGAGGGCAGTAGGATTATAACTCACTGAAGCCTCGAACTCCTGGGCTCAAATGATCCTTCCACCTGAGCCTCCTGAGTAGCTGGGGCTACAGGCACACACCGCCATGCCCGGCTAATCTTATTTTCTTTTTTTCTAGAGATGGGGTCTCACCATGTTGTCCAGGCGGGTCTCAAACCCCTGGGCTCAAGCCATCCTCTCGCCTCAGCCTCCCAAAGTGCTGAAATTACAGGTGTGAGCTACCTTGCCCGGCCCAAGTTGCCACTTAAACAGTGTGTTAGGCTGGGTGCAGTGTCTCATGTCTGTAATCCCAGCACTTTGGGAGGCCGAGGCAGGCATCACTTGAGGTCAGGAGCTCAAGACCAGCCCGGCCAACATAGCGAAACCCCGTCTCTACCAAAAAATACAAAAATTAGCCAGCCTTGGTGGCAGGAGCCTGTAATCCCAGCTATTAGGGAGGCTGAGGCAGGAGAATCGCTTGAACTGGATAGGCGGAGGTTGCAGTGAGCCGAGATCGTGCCACTGCACTCCAGCCTGGGCTAGAGAGCGAGACTCTATCTCAAAAATAAATAAACCAATAGCTTATTTATTGAAGACCTTTCAGTCAAGGCATGAAGGAAGCAGTGAGGAGAGGCCGGGCACAGGAGGGGTTTGCTGGACAGGGCCGTGGTGAGTGTGAAGGCCCGAAGCGGTCGTGGGCCTGCGCTGTTCTGGCCCAGCCAGGAGGCCAGTGTGGCTGGAGGGGAGGGAGTGATGGGCAGGACAGACGAAGAGGTCCGCGAGGGGTGATGCCAGATCATGAGGGCAGTGGAGGCCAGGCGAGGGCTTTGGCTGTGACTCCAGGTTGAACAGGGCAGGTGTGTGCAGGGCAGTCACAGCCTGGCATCTGAACAGGCTCTCCCTGGCTGCCATGTGGAGAGGACAGACGGGAACCAGGGCAGGCGCTGGAGACCTGTCGGTGGGGGGGAGGGTGCGGGGGTGCAGAAACTCGGGCTGGAGGGCAGCAGTGAACAGGCTATACCCAGTTTTTTGTTTTTTGGGGCTTTTTGAGATGGAGTTTCGCTCTTGTTGCCCAGGCTGGAGTACAGTGGCACGATTTCGGATCACCACAACTTCCCTCTCCTGAGTTAAAGTGATTCTCCTGCCTCAGCCTCCTGAGTAGCTGGGATTACAGGAGTGTACCACCACGTCTGGCTATTTTTTTCTATTTTAGTAGAGACGGGGTTTCGCAATGTTAGCCAGGCTGGTCTCGAACTCCAGACCTCAAGTGATCTGCCCGCCTCAGCCTCCCAAAGTGCTGGGATTACAGGCATGAGCCACCACGCCTGGCCAGGCTGTAGTCAGTTTTGAAGGTGGAGACAGCAGGATCTGCTGACCGACTGGACGTGGATTTGAGAGAAAGTGAGAAGCCAGGGGTGACCCCAAGGTGCCTGGTCTGAACACCTGTGGTCAGCTGGAGCGGGAGGCTGCACACCTAGCAGATCTGGGGCCCATCGAGTTGAGAGTGGGGCATGTTGGGTTTGAAATGCTCATTACCCGGCTGCATATTTAAGTCTGGAATTCAGAGGACATGGTATAGTATGTCTGAATTCTTTTCTATACTGCATGAAGTTTTATTATCTTGAGGGACTTGCTGGGCATTGGACTGCACTTCAGAGCTAATTCCTAGAGGCCGGAAACCACAGTCAGTGAGTCCATCTTTGATACACAAACCAACGAAGCCCAAGTCCACCCCCCAAGCCACCTGCTGTATGTAACTCTCACACCAAGCCAAGATTCCCCTTGCCCGGAACAGAGCCAGGGCCAGGCACCAGACAACCAGGCTTGGGCCCTTGGCCCCAAAGCCCACCAGAATTATTCCAACCAGCTGGTCCCAGCCCGCCTCCCGGGCCCTGCCATGCCTTTCCCACAGGAACTCCAATAAAGGCTGTGCCCTGGGCCCCTGCTGTTCTCCTCCAGACCGACACTGGTGCTTCCCCAGGGCCCTGTGGGGCATGCCCGCCCTTGGGTGTCCAGGAGCACTGTGAGTCAGGGTGAACTTTCCTTTCAGTAGCTCTGACCTCTCTGTGCTGTCACTCAGTCACCTTTATAAATTAGTACACAAACATAAATTGCACGGCCAAGCTGTGGGGCACACATGTCAGGAATGCAGAGGTGGTGGTAACACCAGGGACCCAGGTGAAGCCACCTTAGCAGCGAGTGCAGAGAAAGGACAGCAGAAGACCAGCCTGGGGACAGCCCAGAGTTAGGAGGCTGGGGAGCAGGGAGAACTCACCCCTGGGAGCTGAGGAGAGGCGGCTGGGGAGGCAGGAGGGGAGCCAGGGCGGAGGGCATCTGGGGAGCCAGGGCGGAGTGCCTCTAGGAAGTAAGGGTCTCATGAAGGGAGGGGGTCTGGTCTGCTGAGCCAATTAGTGCTGAGACGGCAAGGTAAGGCCTGCCCCAGGACAGTCACTGGGCTCCACAACAGGACACCATTGGTGACAAGGATAGCTTCAGTGAACCGGGACAGGGCCTGCCTGGGTAGGGGCAAGAGAGAGCAGAAGGGGAGAAACTGGGACCCGTAAAAGTAGACAGATGTTTCAAGTTTTGTTGAAAGGGAAAGAGGGATATGCCAGAGGGAGGAGCAGGGCGAAGCGGGGAATGTCTAACAGTGAGTCCTGGGCGGGACAAACATAGGGAGCTTTGGGTCAGGCACGCCTGGTCTCAAGCTGCGGCCAAAGTGAAGGCAGCACACGCTGTCTCTGGAGCCCACCGTGCCAGGCCTGTGCTAGGCCCACACGTGCGGGATCTCAGGCTATTTTCCCAGCTGCCTCACAGAACACACAAGGCAGGTTTTGCTATGATGTCCCGTTTACAGATGAAGAGACTGAGGTTCTTAGGAGCTGAGTTACTTGCCTAAGGAGCTGGGAGGTGAGCTGGCGGTAACTGCCAGCTCTCAGTTACCACCCAGCACCACCCCAGTCACTCTGCCGGCTGGGCTCCTTGCTCCTCATCCAGGGAGAGGGGTGCCAGCAGCCTCTACCCTGGGGCTGCCTCCGTCACCGCTAGAATGCTGCACAGATGTTAGCTGCTGGGTGTGGGGGTGGGGCCTCCCCCACTCCCTCCTGGTACACTCACCATTCTTGTCTTCCCCCAATCTTGGGGGTGAGTAGGGTTGGGGTGAGGAGTAGGGACAGAGGAGGAAGGTAGATGGCTGAGGTGGAATGCCTTGTCATGGTGTTCAAGGCCCTCTCCACTCCAGCCCTGCCTGACCACCTCCCATCACCCCTATGCCCGAGGCAGCCAGCAGGGGCTCTGTAGCTCCCCAAATGCACCTTAGAGTTTTGTGCATCTCTGCACACACTGGTCACTCTCATCCTAACAGGGAAATTTCTCCCCTTCCAAGACTCTGCTCAATTACCGCCTCCTCTGGGGAGCCTTCCTTGACTGACTACATCCCACCCACAGATAGACCTGGCTGACCATGCACTCCTTTCTGCCCTGTACAACTGTCTGGCCTAGAGTGGGTCTCGCTGCATGTGATGGTCCATTAGAGTCTCCTCCCTCAGGAGGGTAGGTAACCCACGGGGCACAGCCTGCATCTGATTCATATCTGTTTATCCAGTACCCAGCATAGCTCCACACACAGAAGAGGAGCTCAGGGAAACTTGAATCAATGGATGGGTAGGTGAGTGGAAAAATAGATAAAAGAATGGCTGATAGACAAAAGAATAGTATGGAGTGAATGAATGGGTGGGCATGTGGATGGCAGGGTGGATAGGGTGAGTGATTAGAATTCGTGAATGGATAGGTAGATTAAATGAATGGAAGATAGGTAGGTGAGTAGACAGAAGGATGGATATGGATGGATGGATGAATAGACAGATGGAAAGATGGAAGGAAGACAGGGAGAAAGGATCTATAGATGAGTAGATGGGTGGGTAGAAGGAAGATCGATGAATGGATGGATACATGGATAAATGGAAGGAAGGAAGGGTCAGTGGATGATGGATGCATGGATGGATGACAGATGAATGGATGGAAGAAAGGAAGGATCAATGAATGGATTGATGGATGAATGGATGGATGGATGGACAGGTGGCTGTGTAGATGGATGGATGGAAGGAAGAAAGAAATGGATTGATTGATGAAATGGAGAGAGGGATGGGTAGATGAAAGGATGGAAGGAAGAATCAATGGATGGATGAATGGATGGGTAGGAGAGTAGGTGGGATGGATGGATGGATGGATAGGTGGGTGGATGGATGGGTGAGTGGGTGGATGGATGGATGGATGGATAGGTGGGTGGATGGATGGGTGAGTGGGTGGATGGATGG
>NW_022438585.1:0-13560 GCF_009761245.1 Sapajus apella
CCCAGTGGTACCCACAAAGGTGTAGTCCCCACAGCCTCATAGCCTCTTGTCAGTGCCACCTCTTAAGGCCATTGCAATAGCAGTTAACACTGAACATGAGCTTTGGAGCAGACAAACTCTCAAGCCAAAGAGGGGGGATGGAGGAAAGGAGCTTCGATGAACAAGATCCCCCAGCCCTGTCCTGGCCCCTCCTCCCCCTGCCCCACCCCTGCACTCCTCCTGCTCAGTGTCCCACAGCTTCCCCTGCCCCTCCTCTTCTCCCAGGTCTATTCGAAGCCTCAACACCACCCAGAGATGAGATTCCTCCACTGGTTCCGAAAGTGGAAGCTGCATAGTGACCAGGAGTACGAGGTCACCTGGTTTGTGTCCTGGAGCCCCTGCCCAGTGTGTGCAAGGAACATGGCCGAGTTCCTGGCCGAGGACGGGAAGGTCACCCTGACCATCTTCGTGGCCCGCCTCTACTACTTCTGGGACCCAGATTACCGGGAGGGGCTTCGCAGACTGTGTCAGAAAAAAAAGAATCCTCATGCCACCATGAAGATCATGAGTTATGGCGGTGAGAAGTGGGGTTCAGGGGTGTTGGGGGGACTGCATGAGGATCTGCGATGGGTCCCTCCCACACCTACCTGTGGGTCTGTGATGCCAGCAGAGGCCAGGTGTCTCAGGGGAGCCTGTGGGGTCAGGTCTGGCACTGAGAGTAACTAACATCCTGGAGTAGGTCTGGGAGGGGAGGGCCCCAGGGTCACAGGAGAGAGGCCAGCTGGGCCTGACTGCGTTCTCTCTTCTTTTTCTCAGAATTTCAACACTGTTGGGACAAGTTCGTGGACAACCAAAGATTGTACAAGCCTTGGAATAAGCTGCCTAAACATTGCACATTACTGCACATCACGCTGGGGGAAGTTCTCAGGTGAGGGTCTCCCTCCGGCCTCATCACCTCTCTCCTCTCACCTCCTGCTCATCCTCCTGAGGCCTCCCCTCTGTTTCAGAGCAGTTCCACTCCTGCCCGAGCCCTTCTGCCCTCCCTCCTGCCCCGCTGCCTGCCCTCATGGTCACACTCCCCACCCCCACCCTCATCCCCACCTCTGCTCCCTCCACCTTGCTGCCTCCCCTGCTTTCCTGGGCCCTTCCTGTGTGTGAGAGACCCCTTCTGCCTCCAGAGTGACCTCCATCCACTCCCGAGGCTGCCCTCCCCTCAGCCTGGGAGCCACAGCCTGGCTCCTTCCATCTCCCTGGGTGTGAATATTCACAAGCCCTACAGAAGCTTTCAGCAACATCCTTAAAGGCCAACCTAAGCCCCTGAGAAGGAGCCGCCTCCTTGGAAACAGAGCTTCAGGCTTCAGCCTCCATAGAAGATGGCCCCGGGCCGGGCACCCGCAGGACAGGGGCTTATTTTCTTACGGATGTGGAGGCTGCAAGTTCAAGGTGGAGCCATCGGCTGGGTTGTTTCCTCTGAAGCCCAAACCTGCTTCTCCTGGCTGGCAGGGGTCGCTCCCAGCCGTGCCCTCTGTGGCCCTTGCTCTGTGAACCTGCACCACTGGCATCTCTCTGCCTCCAAATGTCCTCCTGGTTTATGGACCCCAGCCAAGTGAATTTAGGCCCACACTAAAGGTCTCATTTAAATTAATAATCTGATGAAAGGACCTGTCTCTAGGCTGGGCGCAGAGGTTCATGCCTGTAATCCCACTACTTTGGGAGTGTGAGGCGGGTGATCACCTGAGGCCAGGGGTTCGAGATCAGCCTGGCCAACATGGCAAAACGCTGTCTCTACCAAAAATAGAAAAATTAGCCAGGCGGGGGCATGCATGTTTATAATCCTGGCTACTCCGGAGGCTCGGGCAGGAGAATGGCTTGAACCTGGGAGGCAGAGGTTGCGGTGAGGCCAGACCGTGGGACCACACTTCAGCCTGAGTGAAAGATCGAAACTTCTGAAACAAACAAACAAACAGAAAAGGACCTGTTTCCAAATACAGCCACACTTTGAGGCAGTGGGGGCTGGGGCTTCAATATGTGGATTTTGGGGAGAAACAGTGCAGCCCACGGCAACAACCACAGCCATTGTGGGCAGGCCTGGGGGGCAAGGGTGGGGTTCCTGTCCTGTGTGTGTGTCTCCCGGGGGTCCTGACCTGACCCTGATGGCCTCTCCACCTAGACCTTCCTGCATGCTCCACTCACCCCATTCCTCCTGCACCCCACACTCCTGAGCCACTCCTTAGCCCCTGACAGGCTCCCCACCCCGGGCTGCTCCCCTTCTCACTCTCTCCAGGTCTCTTTAGTGGTCCCCACGTGACCCCTCAGCTGATGCCCATGGCTTCCCCAGCCAGACTCCTCCCAGTTCCAGGCTCTGCAGAATCCCATCAGAGCTCACATCCTCCCCTCTGTCCAGTCCAGGGAGAAGACCTGGCGTTTCTGTTTTGGAAATGCCTCTGCACTGGGCGCTAAGAGTTCACTTTTATTTTTATAATTTGTGGTCTTGTGAGGACAGGCGTTTTTTGGCAGTGGAAGAAAATCCTGTGAATTATAAAAAAAAAAAAAAAAAGTCCCTAGCAGGCTCTTCTCCTGCTGGTCCCGCTCAGGAGTGTCTCTGCCCCGATGCTGGGTGTGGTAGTATTCACTCCGCTTGCAGGAGGGAAGCCCCAGCGGATCCATCTCCAGCAGGGACTGAGGGCGAGCAGAGCGAGGACTGGGTTGCATGGTGAGGCCAGGGAAGGAGACCCAGCTCTAGCTCAGGGAGAGGGGCAGGGGCCTCTCCGGAGGGCCTGTTATACTGGACCGAGCATAGAGAGTTAGCACCAGGACAAAAGTATGCCAGATTGCAGGGTCATTTGCTATGCCGGCGACCACAGAGGACTCACGTCTCTCCAATCTGTGGCCCCGAAGGGAGGGTGCCAATACTTTTTATACCCGAAAAGCCACCTTGGGAGTTGGGGTGAGGAGCGGGGATGGGGATGAAAAGGCTTCAGACATTCCCAGGGCTAGTGGATTCTGTAAATCATCTCCTGGGCGGAGACAGGGCTCCAGATATTCCAAGGGCCAGGGGACTCTTGTCATTCCGTTTGTTACTTAAGTGGTTTACAGAAGTCAAGAAAAACATTTGTTTACACATCATCTGGGTAAGGCGGAAGTCACAGACCTTATTACAAGTCGCAGGAGCCAAGATGGCGTGGGTTAGGACTGCTTATTCGGCAATTGCTGATAAGCAAAGGAGAGTGAGGGGGTACAGGGCAAGCAACTTTACGGCACTTATTGATAAGCAAAGGCAAGCAGCTTTACGTAGCAAGCAAGGCCAGCAGTTACTGTGAGGAGAATGGGGCAGCTGTTGCAACTTATTTTAAAAACAGCTTTGTATTGCTCAGGTTCTAACTTTAGGCTAGCTATGTTACAACCTGAGCACATGAAGCTGACCCTGGGAGACCCTGACAAGGCCCCAACAGGCCCCAGGGCTGCAGGGATCTCCCAGTGAGCCCCAGAAGGAGCCAGAGGGGGAGGTTTGGAGATTCCAGCAAGTGAGTGGGAGCCCCTCCTGAGTGGTGCCAAGGCATGTGGGGAGCAGGGGGAAGGAATTTGGGATGCCTGAGGGAAAGCGTGGGGAGGGAGGGGGAGGCAGGGCAGTCCAGGAGGGCTCTTACTTTTCTGGGCTTTTCTCCCGCTGTCCACAGACACCTGATGGATCCAGGCACATTCACTTACAACTTTACCAATGACCCTTCGGTCCTTGGACGGCACCAGACCTACCTGTGTTACAAGGTGGAGCACATGCACAGTGGCACCTGGGTCCCGCTGCACCAGCACAGGGGCTTCATACTCAATGAGGTGATCACCAGACACCTGCATCCACGCAGGGCCCTCCCCACCCAGGGACACGCATGGCTAGAAGGTTCTGGGTGGGACCCGTGGGCTCCCGCAGACTATCTGTCACCTGTGCTTGCTGCACTGCTGCTGCTTGGCCCTGGGGTTTGGGAAGACCTCGGCTTCAGTGACTCTCTAGGATCAGCAGCTTCCAGCCCCACATGCCTAACCGGCCACGTGTCTCAGGGCCACCACTAGTCCAGAGTCACCCCGAGGTCCGGGGCTCAGCCATCTCCCTTCCTCCTGTGCTCTGAGAGGGTCGGGACAAACCCCAGAGCCAGGTAGGTTCAAAGGCAAAGTGCTTCCTGAGGACCCTCCCAGGATCCCCTCGCAGATGCCGCTCTCCCCAGGAATGATTCAGAACGGTGGGTTTTGAGGACTCAGGGCCTACCTGACCTCACAAGGCCAGGATTCCCCAGTGCCTGCTCCTGGGCTACATCCTGCCGGGAGAGAGACTGAGGAAGAAGAGGCTGACCTGGGATTCTGTCCTGACCAGGGTGGAGCCCACAGCAAGGCCAGAACGATCTCCCCATGAGGGACGAACACTCAGCTCAGTGGCATCTGTCCTGCCTCCCCAAGCTCTGCAGCCCCTCCTGGGCCCAGAGTGAGGGTCGTGAAGGCACTGACCTCAGGTGCAAAATGAGAGGATGCTCCAAATACTCAGTATCAGAGAAATCCCATCGTAATGTAAAATAAAATGATTTAATGCATTATTTTAAAAATCAGGTCAGGTGTGGTGGCTCACACCTGTAATCCCAGCAGTTTGGGAGGCCAAGGCCAGAGGATTACTTGATGTCATGAGCTGGAGACCAGCCTGGCCACCATGGTGAAACCTCGTCTCTACTAAAAATACAAAAATTAGTCAGGTGTGGTGGCTTACACCTGTAATCCCAGCTGCTGGGGAGGCTGAGGCATCAGAGTCGCTTGAACCTGAGAGGCGGTGGTTGCAGTGAGCCGAGATTACAGCACTGCACGCCAGCCTGAGTGACAGAACCAGACTCTGTCTCAAAAAAAGAAAAATAAGAAAATCATCTTGATAACTGGGGTTTGGTGCCCCTTCTAATCTTGTGGGGGAGGCGGCCCCGCACCCAGCCTCACCTGATCCAGGCTGTCCGCCCCTGCTCACAAAAGATGGCCCTCACACCTTGCTTTCTTGAACTCCTGACCTCAGGTGATCCACCCATCTCAGCCTCCCAAAGTGCTGGGATTATGGGCGTGAGCCACCACGCCCGGCCAACACCTTGCTTTCTTTTCTAGGCTTCAAATAGCCTCAGTTTCCCTGAAGGCCGCCATGCAGAGTTGTGCCTCCTGGACCTGATTTCCTTTTGGAAGCTGGACCCGGCCCAGCGCTACAGGGTCACCTGCTTCATCTCCTGGAGCCCCTGCTTCAGCTGTGCCCTGGAGGTGGCTGAATTCCTTCAAGAGAACCCACACGTGAACCTGCGCATCTTCGCTGCCCGCATCTATGATTATCACCCAGGATATGAGGAGGGGCTGTGCAGGCTGGGCTGGGCTGGGGCCCCAATTTCCATGATGAAATACAGCGGTGAGAATGGAAGCCTGCAGTGGGGTGGGGTCAGCCGGGGCAGGAGAGGGCCCTGGGGAGTTACTAGAAAGTGGGGAGGGTGGGCATCCCTGTGGGAGAGGCCTTGGTCTGCTGCCTGCAGAGGCGAGGGCTGCACACTGGGCCTGACTTTGGGGACTATGGGAAGAGAGAGGCCAGGCCAGGAGATGGGGACCTGGGAAGGGCGGGGAGGGTGGCTGGAAGTGGAAGAAGGACTTGGGGCTTCCAGAAGAATGAGAACTCCTCCTGCCTCCCCTCCATCCCCAGGCTTCCTCCCTGGCACCCCACCCTCTTTCCCCCTGCTCCCCACATCCCTTGGCACCTATCAGGAGGGGCTCCCGCTCACTTGCTGGAATCTCCAAACCTTCCACTCTGACCCCTTCTGGGGCTCACTGGGAGATCCCTGCAGCCCTGGGGCCTGTTGGGGCCTTGTCAGGGTCTCCCAGGGTCAGCTCTGTGTGCTCAGGCCCTCTGGGGAGGCCCCTGCTCTTCTCGCTGGCCCAGATTCCAATGGGAAGGAAGTGGCTAATACAGAGCGAAATCCTGAGGGGAGGGGGAGGGAAAGGAGGGACTGAAACCAGCATGTGGAAGTCTGTCCTGAGAGTCAGGGCCCTCGGTGCCTCCTTCCCACAGGGGAACGTGACTTATCTCCCCTGTCCCTTTTTCAGAGTTTAGGCACTGCTGGGACACCTTTGTGGATCACCAGGGATGCTGCTTCCAGCCCTGGGAGGGACTAGATGAGCACAGCCAAGCCCTGAGTGGGAGGCTGCAGGCCATTCTCCAGGTGAGGGCTCCCTCCCTCTGCCCAGTGCCCCATCGGCCTCCCCTCCTCCCCTCTCCCCCGGGCCTTGCCTTCCCCTCTGCTCAGAGCCTCCTCTGGGTTCCCTGCTCCCCCAAGGGCACCTAGCTCCCTCCCTCCCTTTCCTCCTCACAGCCTCCCTCTCTCTCCCACCTCCCACGTCCCCCCTCCTCTCCCGTCATTGTCCCTGTCCCCAGGCCTCCTCCCTGTGCCGTTTTTCCACTCTCTCACCCCCTGCTCCATTCAACTCCCTGTTCTTCTTGAATCAGGGAAACTGATGGATGATCCTCAGTCTCTAAGGAAGGCAGAGACCTGGGTTGAGCAGCAGAATAAAAGATCTTCTTCCAAGAAATGCAACCAGGCCGTTCACCACCATCTCCAGCTGATCACAGACGCCAGCAAAGCAGTGCGCTCCTGACAAGTAGATTATTTTTAAAATTAGAGCGTGTAAGGTTGGCGTAGTGAAAGGAGAACGGACCCTAAGCCAGGCAAAGCACCTTTTATTAACCGGCCGGGCTGCCTCGTAACAGTCAGAGGAGGCAGCCCCAGCTTATAAAACGAGGGGTTTATATGGGGTGAGAGGAGCATAAGGGAGTTTCAGGACTGAGATAATCTATCAGCTTGTAACAGGCACAGAGATAGATAGTGTGTCAACTTGTAACAGACCTACGATACATCATCCTGTGACTTTTGTGGGGGCAGTTTTTTTAAAAATCAGGATTTTACAGGTATGGGTTAAGCAGGAATTTACAAGTGTGGATGGCAAACATGGGTTTTCCCTGTCCTCTCCCAAGCTGCCCGGATGGCTGTAATCAGGCTTTGCTTAATTGTAGCAGGTCTGGTAGCCTTGACCTGGCACCCAGATAGGAGTTCAGAAATGCAGCTGCGGAGTCCTCAGAGTGCGGAGGACTCAGCTTTCGTGGTGGGGGTTTGCTGAGGCAGCTTGTCCCTAACAGAGCGAATTACTTTTAATCAAAAATGTATGTGATGTTTCAAGAATACCGTAGTGAGATTGTGCTCAGAAAGGTTTCAGACCTACTAATTCAGTGATGAATTGAATTGGCTTTATGTTAAAACGTGTGCTCTGAATGAGGAGACCCCCAAACAGGCTTTGTGTGAGCAACATGGCTGTTTATTCATCCAGGTGCGGGCGGGCTGAGGCCGACAATGGAGTCAGCAAAGGGCGGTGGGATAGGAGTTGATTTTATAGGTTGTGGGGAAGGAAGTGGAAAGTTACAAAAGTTACTTTAGGGCGGTTTTTTGGGAGGGCGTCGTAGGTTTGCAAGCTGGGAGGGGGTTGTAGGGTGTGGAGTCAAGGTCGGTTACAAAGGCCAATGGCCTTGTCAATTGAGGCCGGAATAAGAAACAATAGAAGAATGTCTCAGGGTAGTTAGGCGCGGCAGGGGTTGATGGTTTCTTGTGGGAACTAACCCGGGTGTGCATGCAGATCACAGAGATGGTCTGTGCATGCAGATCACAGAGATGGTCGTGCTGTTCTTGGCGTGGCCTTATACTTTATGCAGAAGAATAAAATGAAATACTTTTTTTTTTTTTTTTCGAAATGGAGTCTCACTTTGTCACCAGAGCTGGAGTGCAATGGCATGGTCTCGGCTCACTGCAACATCTGCCTCCCAGGTTCAAGCAATTCTCCTGCCTCAGCCTCCCAAATAGCTGGGATTACAGGTGTGGGACACCACACCCAGCCAATTTTTATATTTTTAGTAGGGACAGGATTTCACTATGTTGGCCAGGCTGGTTTCAAACTCCTGACCTCGTGATCCACCCGCCTCGACCTCCCAAAGTGCCGGGATCATATGTTACCGGCATGTCTGTTCAATAAACACGGAGCACAACCACCGGCATGAATATTCCTAGCTCCTCCTATATCCTGTTGAATATGTATGTTTGGTCAACCCCTTCAGCATAAAGCTCCTGCCCCAACCCCTCCTGCTTCTAAAGGTCTGTCTCTGGTGTTTCCCAGAGGCTGCTCTTCCCAGCCCGCCGGATGGCTACCTTGCAGGCTGTCACCCTTAACAAGAAATAAAAGTTTCCTTTCCGAATTTACACGTTGTGAAATGTTTAGTTAACTGCACCATGGGAGCACACTTCTAGGGGAAGGGAGCTGTGAGATGCACAGGGAGGCGCCAGACAGGTTGGCCTGACACACTAGCCACTGCCCTTTCATGATATGGGCCAAGAGGAGGCAAGAGCTCAGCCCACCAGGAAGAAACTCCAGGCAGGAGAAGGAGAAGCCAGAAGGAAGGAGCTCAGTGTGGGAGTGCCCATGACATCCTGGTGAGCCAGCTGGGGGCCACACCCACCTGCTGTCCCTCCCTCCCATGCTGGCCTCCGAGTGTGAAGTCGTTGGGGGGATGTAGACACCTGGCCCTTCACTCTTCCTTCCTGTCCTCACGGTGGCTGGGTGGGGTGTCTCTGGGATGATCCTTGAGGGCAGGATCCAGGAGCCCCTGCAGAGGCTTCAGCCTGTCAGTCTTGATGGTGGAGAGGTGGCTCCAGCTGACCTGGACCACCAGGGAGGGGCCTCTGCTCTGCTGGCTCAGCCTAGTGTGGAACCACCTCCCCAGCTCTGGCTGAAGTGACTTTCTCTTTCCCTTTGCAATTCCCTTGGGTTCTGCCGCACAGAGCAGCCTGCTTTATCAGAGGTCTCTCTGCCAGGGGGAGGGCCCCAGAGAAAGAGAAAAGCAGAAAGAGGCTGAGAGCCCAGGAAGATAAAGCACTCTGGAGCCTCCCGAACCAGAGCCTGAGCTGGAAGGGGGAGGCACCATGACTCACAAGGCCCTGGGCGTGGTCACTTTAAGGAGGGCTGTCCTAAAACCTGGAGCCTGTAACAGAAAGTGAAACTCTAGTGGTCCAGACAAAGATCATGGCTGGGACTAGCTGGCCACAGATGAAGCCTCAGACCAGGTATGGCTGCCCCCTCCTGCCTGGTGGCCCTGCTGGGACTTAGCCCTGGCCTCCCGCTGCCCCTGGCCCACCCCTGGGCTGGCTCCCTCCCCTCTGGCCCCTCTGTTGCCCCCACTCCTGGCCAGGCTCTTTGCCCCACTGTGTGGTCACCTCACTGCTGCTTCTGAATGGGCCACCTTCCCGACCTGCCCCAGCCCAGGCCTCCTGCTGAGACTCTCCCCTGAAAGTCCTGGCCAGGCTGGTGCTCCCTGCCCTGGGAGGGTGCTCCCTCTACATGCTTCCCACTGTTCCTAAGCTCTGGAACCAGGAGAATTGAACCAAAGGATGACTGGAGCAATCAGGCATTTTTGTTCACAGCGCTTTGATGGATTTTCTGTAAGATTTACTTTGCTTAAATACAAAGTCTTGGGCGGGGGGTGGTGGCTCACGCCTGCAATCCCAGTGCTTTAGGAGGCTGGTGGATCATGAGATCAGGAGTTCAAGACCAGCCTGGCCAACATCCCTACTAAAAATACAAAAAATTAGCTGGGCATGGTAGCAGGCATCTGCAATCTCAGCTACTCAAGAGGCAGAGGCAGGAGAATCGCTTGAACCCAGGAGATGGAGGTTGCATTGAGCTGAGATTGCACCATTGCACTCCAGCTTGGGCAACAGAGGGAGACTCCGTCTCAAAAAAAAAAAAAAAAAAAAAGTCTTACGAGAGTGTGTGGGGGAGGGAAAGGTCTCTGAAGCACAAGATAAATTATCTCTTCCAAGAATGTCTCCACTGTGGGCACAGGAGGCTGCAGATGACCCCAAACACACAGTCCTCCTCCAGTGTTAAAACGGCAGCTCTGAATGAAGAGACCCCGAAACAGGCTTTGTGTGAGCAACATGGCGGTTTATTCGCCCAAGTGTGGCCAGGCTGAGGCCGAAAATGGAGTCAGCAGAGGGTGGAGGGAGAGGAGTTGGTTTTATAGGTTTGGAGTTAAACAGTGGAAAGTTACAGAAGTAGCTTTAGGGCGGTTTTTTGCAAGCTGGGAGGGGGTTGTAGGTTTGCAAGCTGGGAAGGGGTTGTAGGTTTGCAAGCTGGGAGGGGGTCGTAGGGCATGCAGTCACGAGGTGGGCCAAGGTTGGTTACAAAGTCACAAAGTCCAATGGCCTTGTCAATTGAGGCCGGAATAAGAAACAATAGTGACATTTTGGCCTGTATGATAATTTAAAAGAAGAAAGAAAGAAAGAAAGAAACAGTAGAAGAATGTCTCAGGTTAGTTAGGCATCACAGGAGCTGATCGTTTCTCCCAGGAACTCATCTGGGGTGTGTGTGCAGGGTACACAGAGATTACCATGCCATTCATGGGGCAGTCAGACCTTACATCTAGGACTGCCATTCACTGTTTATAATGACACCGGTAACATGGAATATAGAGGAAAAAACGCAATGATCAGGAGAAATGCTCTTATTTTAAAATGTAGTGAGAAGAGAGCCCAGTCCCCAACGGCTCCCTCCTGCAGGGCCGGTGATGCAGAGGCTGGACAGGGCTGGCTTAGAAAGAGGCCCCAGCCCCATCAGCCCAGCTCCGTGTCCTGGGCAGGTTACCCTGCCTCTCTATGCCTCTGGCACCTCCTCTGTAAGATGCGAATGGCCCTGCAGGCCCAGGTCAGCATCACATGAGCTCAGAACCTCGAAGCACTTAGAACAATGGCCTGGGCCTCAGCATTCAGTTCTACCGTCATTTAAAAATGATCATATAGAGGTGAAATGTCAGAAAGGACCTGAGCTGAAAGGTTAAAAGCTATTATTTGGGGGCGAAGAGTTCTGTGTTCTCTGTCTTTTTTTTTTTTTAGACGGAGTTTAACTCATTGCCCAGGCTGGAGTGCAGTGGCGCCATCTCAGCTCACTGCAACCTCCAACTGGCAGTTCAGGCAATTCTCCTGCCTCAACTTCCGGAGTAACTGGGATTACAGGCACCTGCTACCATGCCTGGCTAATCTTTTTTTGTATTTTTAGTAGAGACACGGGGTTTCAACATGTTAGCCAGGCTGGTCTCAAACTCCTGCCTCAGCCTCCCAAAGTGCTGGGATTACAGGCGTGAGCCATCACGCCCAGCCAAGAACTTTATTCTCTTTTGTGTTTTCCCAATTGGAGAGTGGGTGGGCAGAAATACTGGGAGGGTGGGGAATGTACCCATGGAAAGACCAGAGCTGGGCCCTGAGCGGGGAGAGGTTACCCTGGCCCTGCTGCCCCTGCCACCATCCCCTTCTCTTGTTCTCTCCATGGTCTTTTTTTTTTTTTTTTTGAGATGCAGTCTTGCTGTGTCACCAGGCTAGAGTGCAATCGGATGACCTTGGCTCACTGCAACCTCCGCCTCCCAGGTTCAAGATTCTCCTGCTTCAGCCTCCCTAGTAGCTGAAATTACAGGCATGGCACTACCATGCCCGGCTAATTTTTTGTATTTTAGTAGAGACAGGGTTTCACCATGTTGGCCAGGATGGTCTTGAACTCCTGACCTCATGATCCGCCCGCCTCGGCCTCACACAGCACTGGGAGTACAGGCATGAGACACCCAGCCATCTCCCTGGTCTTCCTGCCTGGGCAGGCAGCAGAAATCCTCAGGCCTGTGGAGGCATGGGGGGAGGCCCAGGGCTGTCCAGCGAGCAGTGTAGAGTGGACATCAGCCTGGAGGGCTCCAGGGAGCACTCTCTGCATTGGCTGGTTTCTCTCTTGTGTCTTCAGAAACACGGTGGTACGAATGGATCCAGACACATTCTTCTACAACTTTTATAACAGACCCATCCTTTCTCATCGGAACACCGTCTGGCTATGCTACGAAGTGAAAATGAAAACAAACGACCGCTCAAGGCCGCCTTTGGTTGCAAAGATCTTTCAAGGCCAGGTACCCCCCAGACTCTAATTAATTTACAGGCAGGAGCTAAGCCAGCTGGGGAAGCGAAGCACGCACTGATCAGTGAAATGCCCTGTGGCGGACTATCCACTGTGTACTTTTCTCCCATGTTTTTCAAGTCCATGGACCTGACGTGCTGGCTTGACCGTCCTGGGATCCGATCGTGGGGGCCTGCCTCTTAACAAATAGTCTTTTTTTTTTTTTTTGAGATGGAGTTTTGCTCTTGTTGTCCAGGCTGGAGTGCAATGGCGCTATATTGGCTCACCGGAACCTCTGTGTCCTGGGTTCAAGCAATCAGACTCCTGAGTAGCTGGGATTATAGGTGCCCATCACCATGCCCAGCTAAATTTTTTGTATTTTTAGTAGAGATGGGGTTTCATCATGTAGGCCAGGCTGGCCTAGAGTTCCTCACCTCAGGTGATCCACCTGCCTTGGGCTTCCAAAGTGTTGGGATTACAGGCCTGAGCCACCACGCCCAGCCTAATTTTAATATTTTATTTAATCCAATGTAGCTAACATATTACTTCAACATTAATTAACATAAACTTCTTCACAAAATAGTGAAGCTTCTTTTTCTTCTCACACTGAGTCTTTGAAATGAGCGGTGTAGGCCACGCACGCTGGCTCATGCCTGTAATCCCAGCACTTTGGGAGGCCAAGGCAGGTGGATCATCTGAGGTTAGATGTTTAAAACCAGCCTGGCCAACAGCGTGAAATCCCGTCTCTACTAAAAATAAAAATGAAAATAAAAGTAGCCAGGTGTGGTGGTGCACACCTGTAATCCCAGCTACTCAAGAGGCTGACTCAGTAGAATCACTTGAACCCATGAGGCAGAGGTTGTGGTGAGCAGAGATCGTGCCATTGCACTCCAGCCTGGGCAACAAGACAAAACTCCGTCTCAAAAAGAGAGAGAGAGAGAGAGAGAGAGAGAGAAATGAGCTGTGTATTTTTCCTGTGCTCAGGTCTATCATCAGGCTCCATTTCAAGTGCTCCGTAGCCCCCGTGGCCAATGCCCCCCCCCCCGCCCACATGGGACAGCACAGGTCCAGTGGCCTCCCCAGCAGACAGCAGACAGAGAACGAGGCCGACCCCAGAGGACCAGGACACAGCAGGGCTGAGCATGTCTGGTGAATGGATGCCTGGGAGAATGGACGCCAGAATTCACGCATGAGGCCATGAACAGGGCCAGGAATACTACCGACAGAAGGGAAGCACGTGTCTCAGTGCACCCTGTGATGCTTCAACAGCATGACTGAGACGGGGAAATTTACAATGAACAGAAATGTGTTGGCTCCAGTTCTGGACTCTGCGAAGTCCAACGTCAAGGCACCAGCAAGTTTCCGGGGTCTGCGAGCTGCACCGTCACGTGGGGGTGAAGGTTGTTGGGGAAGCTCAGGGGATGCTGCAGACAGAGCGGCCTGGGATGTGGAGTCACTGCTTCTCCACCACACGGGGACAGAGGAAGCAGGAGTTTAGCCTGACACGCTGCCCCTCCAGCTGGAGGGGAAGAGACAGAAAGACAGGCTGAAGTCACCCTTGAA
>NW_022438586.1:0-4001 GCF_009761245.1 Sapajus apella
CTTTTTAGTTTTAACTTTGCAAAGCATGAAAAGAGTATATGGTGTAATGCAAAAATTTATTCTTTCAATTTATTATAATGCCATCTTTCCTCCATAAAGAAGACATAATTGGCATCACCTAGGCACTCACTGTAGGTAATTTCTACTAATGACTGAATTTGTGTTGAGTCATTCTTATCTTATTCTCACCGCTATATAAAGTTTGTATTATTTGTGAAACGACAAATAGAATTTACCTGAAGTTAGTGATTATGAAACAAACTAAGTTTCAGAAGAATTGACTTTAAGATTCTCAATTCCTTCTAAGTGGGTAGTGAGAGCTGAAACTGGCCAGACATCTGCTCAGCCGTTAGATAGACACATAGTGTCAACTCTGCATTTAACACGCTAAATAAGACAGAAGGGGTATGATAGAAGATATGACCCTTGCCTCAAATACTTTACAATCTACTTGGAGAGGTAACTGTATCCACAGGTAAAAGTAGAAATGGATCTATAATGTGTATTATGTATGAAGGTGCAGGTATGGCTAGTATACATGAATACTGTATGATTTCACAACAAGGCTACCTTGATTTAAGATGTCTTCATGACTTTCATTGATTCTCAGAATCATGAAGAAGGCAAAGGACAGAAGTGGGTGCTCTTTGGGGAAATTGATGAATTCGGATAAAAGATGGGGGAAAGTGTAATAGATAAATACTTCTGCATAGAGTGGGCAAAGTGGTGAATGCAAATTGTAAGATAGCTATCCTAGTTGGAGCAGAAGATTTGTGTTAGAAAATAATAAAAGTCTGTATACATAATATGGATCAATTAATAGAATGTTTTTAGCCGGGCGCAGTGGCTCACGCCTGTAATCCTCGCACTTTGGGAGGCTGAGGTGGGTGGATTGCCTGAGCCCAGGATTTCAAGACCAGCCTGGGCAACATGGTGAAACCCCATCTTTACTAAAATACCAAAGAGATTAGCCTGGTGTGGTGGTGCACACCTGTGGTCCCAGCTACTCAGGAGGCTGAGGCAGGAGGATTACCTGAGGTAGGGCAGTTGAGTCTGCAGCGAGCCGTGATTGTGCCATTGCACTGCAGCCTGGGTGACAGAGTAAGAGCCCGTCTCAAAAAAAAAAAAAAAGTCACGATGATTATGAAATCATATACGATGAACATAATATCTAAGTGTGAAGTGAATGAGAGGCTCTGACCCTGCGTTTGCTCGACCCCGCCTCACCGAGCTCACCCTAATTCCTGGTGCGGGTGTACACCTGGGGGAGGCCGTTCCTCTCAAGCAACCTTCTGATTAAACGTTAATTCCTGATGATTAAGCCCAGGGAACTGGGGGCCTGTCGGCTTAGCAGGAGGGAGATTCTGGCAGGGGTGGGCCAGGCCCGGCCTCCCCGGGGGAGAGGGAGGCCAGGAGGGAGGCTGCTGAGTGGCTAGAGAGGAAGCTGGAATTTAATTAGCCCCTCAGGATTAATTACCAGGCCCGGGAACAGTTGAGAAATCTATTACTCTGAGCGGTTCCTGACTCCAGGCTTCCTTCATTCTCACCATCATTTTTCTCTAAAGCGACTCCTCCTCCCATTGTTATCTGACAAAACATATTTATTTTTAAAATGCACCCTTTATGTCCTGCCATGAAAACCCAGATATATATCTTTTTTGAGTAGAGTGGATGCTGTATATAAATTTGGGGGAATATATACATTGAAATGAATTTATAACTGTTAAAAGAAAATGATCTACACCAGCTTGCTTGGTGCCATGGTTGCAGAAACCACTCTGCACGCACTGAGTATGTGCCGGGGGTTTACACAGTCTCCTCATCTCAAAAATTTTTTTTTTTGAGACGGAGTCTCGCTCTGTCTCCCAGGCCAGAGTGCAGTGGCACAATCTTGGCTCACTGCAACTCCGCCCCCCAGCAGGTTCAAGCGATTCTCCTGCCTCAGCCTCCTGAGTAGCTGGGATTACTGGCGCACACCACCACACCTGGCTAATTTGTGTATTTTTAGTAGGGATGGGGTTTCACCATGTGGTCAGGCTGGTCTCGAACTCCTGACCTCCTGATCTGCCCACCTTGGCCTCCCCAAAGTGCTGGGATTACAGGCGTGAGCCACCGTACCCAGCCCCTTATCTCATTTTATTTTTACAGTAGCTCTGGAGGGTGGTGCCAGCCATTGTCAGTGACCTCTATTTTGCAAGAGCTTTCTAGGATTTGTCATTTTGAATGCACCATAGACACCGGAGTGGGTTTCTATATCTTTATTTCTTTTGAGACAGAGTCTGGCTATGTGACCCAGGCTGGCGTGCAGTGGCGTGATCTCGGCTCACTGCAACCTCCGCCTCCCAGGTTCAAGCAATTCTCCTGCCTTTGCTTCAGCACGAGAATTGTGGCTGGGATTACAGCAACCACCACCACACCTGGCTAATTTTTGTATTTTTAGTAGAGACGGCGTTTCACCATGTTGGCCAGGCTGGTCTCGAACTCTGGACCTTAAGTGATCCACCCGTCTTGGCATCCCAAAAGAAAATTTGGGATTTTTTTTTTTTTTTTTTTTGAGACGGAGCCTGGCTGTGTCACCCAGGTTGGAGTGCAATGGCGTGACCTTGGCCCTCTGCAACCTCTGCCTCCCGGGTTCAAGAGATTCTCCTGCCTCAGCACCCTGAGTAGCTGGGATTACAGCATCCACCACCATGCCCAGCTAATTTTTGTATTTTTTAAAAATTTATTTCCACCTCGGCCTCCCAAAATGCTAGGATTACAGGCGTGAGCCACTGCGCCTGGCCAACTTTTGTATTTTTAGTAGAGACGGCATTTCACCATGTTGGCCAGGCTGGCCCCGAACTCCTGACCTCACGTTATCTGCCCGTCTTGGCCTCCCAAAGGAAATTTGGGATTTTTTTTTTTTTTTTGCTTTCTGCCTCCAAGTGTTTGCCTCGGCTGCCCTCCCCCCACCCCCACCGGGGTATCTTTATTTCCCGTGCGCGAACACTGTTTGTCCGTAGGGGCCCCTGTGTGCTCATCCCCTGCTCGGGGCCTGGTGGCTTGGGCTGGGAGGTTTCTGTCTGTTTCTGTCTCTGCTAGCCTGGGCGCCTCTCTGGGGCTGGGTCTGTGGACACTGCATACCCCAGCTTGGGTGGGATCCCCATAATGGGGGGATACTCCTGGGGTCTTTGGAGTCTGGGGAGGTGGAGGGACTGTGAATGAAGAAAACATCCTTTTTTTTTTTTTTTTTTTTTTTTGACAGGGTATTGCTCTGTCCTCCAGGCACGACCTCGGCCTCCCAGGTTCAAGCGATTCTCCTGCCTCAGCCTCCTGAGTAGCCGGGACTACACCCATGCGCCACCGTAAGTTTTTGATTTTTTTTTCTGGTACAGATGGGGCCCCACCATGTTGTCCAGGCTTGTCTTGACCTCTTGGCCTTGAGTGATCCTCCCTCCTCAGCCTCCCAAAATGTCGGGATTACAGGCGTGAGTCACCTCGCCCAGCCTGATCAGGGTGTTAATGGAACCATTAAGTCCTCCAGGCTCTGTGCCCTCCCCTCTGTGCCACTTGGGCAGGTCACTGGCTCTCAGTCTCAATTTCCCTCCCTTGTAAACTGGGAGGGTAAGGGTTTTTGGAGCGGGAAGCAAATGACCAGAGGCCCAACGGTGTCCATCAATTTGTAGATGTTTCTAGACCTAAAGGATGTTTCCCTCATCTGCAGCCTCTCCACCTCCCCAAAAGACGCCAGAACTGTCCCCCATTATGGGAACCCCACCCAAGCTGGGCCACGCGGGGTCCAGAGACCCAGTCCTGAGAGGGCTTCCAGCCTGGGAGAGACAGAGCCCAACAGGCACGTTCACTGCAAACTGGGCTGACGGGTTCCCATCAGCAGCCCGAGTGCTGGAAATCCCGCCACGGTGCCCGAGTGCCCGATGACGCAGTGGATGAGGGAGTCTGGGACTCAGTGATGGGAGGTTGGAATGCTGGCTTCCCATGAAGGTGTGACCACTGATGGTGGC
>NW_022438586.1:4101-10813 GCF_009761245.1 Sapajus apella
CTGGCTTCCCATGAAGGTGTGACCACTGATGGTGGCCGCGCCCGGCCTTTTTTTTTTTTTTTAAGACAGGGTCTTGCTCTGTCTTCCAGGCAGGAGTGCAGTGGCGTGATCTTGGCTCCCTGCAGCCTCCACCTCTCAGGTTCAAGCAATCCTCCTGCCTTAGCCTCCCAAGTAGCTGTGATGACAGGTGTGAACCACCACACCCAGTTAATTTTTAAGCTTCTTGTAGAAATGGGGTCTCGCTGTGTTGGCCAGGCTGGTCTTGAACTCCTGATCTCGAGTGATCCTCCCTCTTCGGCTTCTCAAAGTGCTGGGATTACAGGTGCGAATTACCGTGCCGGCTGTTAGCAGCTGCTGGAGATGGGGCTGGATGGAGAGTCCCCTTCGTGTCCCTTGTGGTGCTACCACCTTCACCCTGGAACTCCTGAGCCTGGAGCCTTCTCCAGGCCCAAGGGCCCCCCCACACCTGGAGAGCCCCAAGGACCACACACGAGGGGATACACGTGTACCTGCCAAAGACATGCGCAGGCCCCACACAGCTGTGTTCCCACAGCCCTGCCCAGCGAGCGTGTCCCTACCTCCACCAGCCTCACACATCAGCCCTGTCCTCTGCCTGCTGCTGCCCGGGAACAATTATAGTGTCAGGGACGATGTTGCAGCCTCCGCTGCCGCCCAGACAGGCCCAGCCTCATGTTTAATTCATCTACGGGCTAATTATAGCCAGGCAGGGGGAGGGGCTCAGTAACTTTGGCCTCCCCTCCCCTCCCCTCCCCGCTGTCAGGGTGACCGAGGAAGAGTGGAGGATGGGGGCTTGTGTTCCACTGGGACCCCCGGCTCTGGGCAGCCCCAGCACCTCCTCCCAGGAGACAGCCCTAAGGGTAAAAATGCAGGCACCGGCCAGGCAGGGCAGGGGGAATCGGGTGTGGGGATGCCAGCTCAGGACAGCTGTGTGCCACGCTTGGAACTCCGCTCTCTATCTCGTGGTTCAGGATCGACCCCCAGACCGGGGATGAGGCCAGCTATTCTGCCACCTCCCCCGTGAGCCCACCAAGGCCCGATGTCCCATGGCAGATGCCATCGGTGAATCACGGTAGCTGACAAGTAGCATCACGTCACATTCGGCATTGCTTTTGGCATTTAGCTCGCTGTGTTTTATTTATTATTTATTTTTTTAAGACAGGGTCTCGCTCTGTTGCCCAGGCTGGAGTACAGTGGCGCCATCGTAGTTCACTGCAGCTTCGAACTCCCGGGTTCAAGGGATCCTCCCATCTCAGCCTCCTGAGTAGCTGGGACTATCACACTCAGCTAATTTTTAAACTTTTTGTTTTTAAAAAAATTAAAAACTTTGGCTGGGTGTGGTGGCGCACGCCTGTCATCCCAGCACTTTGGGAGGCCGAGGTGGGAGGATCACTTGAGGTCAGGAGTTCAAGACCGGCCTAGCCACCATGGTGAAACCCAGTCTCTACTAAAATAGAAAAATTAGCCGGACATGGTGGCGCGTGCCGATAATCCCAGCTATTCAGGAGGCCGAGGCAGGAGAATTGCTTGAATCCGGGAGGTAGAGGCTGCAGTGAGCCGAGATCGCGCTGCTGCACTCCAGCCTGGGCAACAGAGCAACACTCTGTCTCAAAAAAGAAAAAAGAAAAATAAATAATTTTTGCTTGTTACGTTGCCAGGCTGGTCTTGAACTCCTGGCCTCAAGTGATTCTCTCAGATCAACCTCCCAAAGCGCTGGGATTACAGGCCTGAGCCACTGTGCCCAGCCAATAAACAGCATTTTAAGCCATATTTTAAATAACCTCAAACGATGCAAAAAAGTCCACGGGGAACAAAATATCCAAATGTTAAATAAATATGGGTCAGACTCTGCCGTGACATGTATTCACGTTCTGATCTGTCTAATGTTCTTGAGAGGTGGCCGGGCACTTTGGGAGGCCGGGATGGGAGGATCACTTGAGGCCAGGAGTTTGAGACCAGCCTGGACAACATAGTGAGACCCCGTATCTACAAAAAATGAAAAATGAACTTGGTCTGACGATGTGTGTGTGTGGTCCCAGCTACTTAGGAGGCTGAGGCAGGCGGATCGCTTGAGCCCACGAATTTGAGACTAGCCTGGGTACCATAGCAAGACCCCATGTCTATAGATGGGGAACTGAGGCTTGGAGCCCCAAAGCAGACCTGCCCTAGGTCACGTGGCTGCAGCCTCATGCCCCCTGCCTCCCTGCCTCCACCTCCCTGTCCTGGGCTAGGTCAGGGCTGTGTTCTTCCTGTCCTCCCTCCCTGGGCCTCTGCCTGTCCCAGTTGACTGAGTGACGCTTCCTGAAATAGACTGTGGTGTCGGTTGTTGGCGGGCTGCCCCGAGCCACCCGCCCACGACCCCTCTATAATAGCTTTCCTCGGTGGGCGAGAGAGAGCCCAACTCCAGGGCTCTGAGCATTGGGCAACTTGCTGCCCTCGCCTCTGCCTCAGTGTCCCTACCTGCACCCACCCCAGAGGAGGGAAGCCTCTCACCCTCTGTGTCCCCATCCAGTGAGCCTGGGTCCCTTCCTTGCCTCCATATCCGGAGAGCCAGTTAACCCCCTGGCGGCGGTGGCTTCATCTGTGAATGCAGTCCGTAACACACCTCTGGGTTAAATGAATAAAGTGAATGAGCAGAAAGTTTAGGGCAGGCCGGGCGCCGTGGCTCACACCTGTGATCCCAGCACTCTGGGAGGCTGAGGCAGGAGGATCGCTTGAGGCCAGGAGTTCGAGACCCAGCCTGGGCAACAAAGCAAGACTCTGTCTCTACAACATAAAAATAAAAATTTAGGCCGGGGGTGGGAGCTCACATCTATAATCCCAGCACTTTGGGAGGCTGAGGTGGGTGGATCCCTTGGGCCCAGGAGTTTGAGACCAGCCTGGGCAACATGGTGAAACCCTGTCTCTACTAAAAATATAAAAACCAGCCAGCGTGGTGGCGTGCACCTGTAATCCCAACTACTCGGGAGGCTGAGGCAGGAGAATTTTTTGAACCTGGGAGACTGAGGTTGCTGTGAGCCAAGATTGCACCACTGCACTCCAGCCTGGGTGACGGAGCGAGACTCCATCTCAAAAAAAAAATTAAAAATGTAGGCTGGGGATGGTGGCTCACGTCTATAATCCTAGCACTTTGGGAGGCTGAGACGGGTAGATCCCTTGGGCCCAGGAATTTGAGACCAGCTGGGGGAACATGGTGAAACCCCGCCTCTACAAAAATTACAAAAATTAGGCTGGGCCCAGTGGCTCACGCCTGTAATCCCAGCACTTGAGGCCAAGGCCAGCGGATCATGAGGTCAGGAGATCAAGACCATCCTGGCCAACATGGTGAAACCCCGTCTTTACCAAAAATACAAAAAATTAGTTGGGTGTGGTGATGCGTGCCTGTAATCCCAGCTACTCAGGAGGCTGAGGCAGGAGAATCACTTGAACCCGGGAGGCAGAGGTTGCAGTGAGCTGAGATCGCGCCATTGCACTCCAGCCTGACAACAGAAATTCTACCCTGTCTCAAAACAAACAAACAAACAACAACAACAAAAAAACTAAAGCTTAGGGCAACGCTTGGCATGCAGTAGGTGCTTAATGAGTGTTTGGAATTCTGGAATCACTCTTATTCCTCAGGGCCGGGTGCTCCCTGCACTTGGAGTGGGGGCTTGTTTTTCAAATGACACAAACGGGGCTCAGCTCCTGGGACACGCCTCACGTCGCTCCCCAAGTGGTTGGCCCAGCCGGGATTCGAACCTGCGTCTCAGCCTCCAGTGCGCGCCTTTGCCTGTCTTGCCCTCTAAGGCCCAGAGAGGGGCAGAGATGTCCCGGGGCCGCACAGCCGTGCGGTGGCAGTGCCGGGAAGGCAGGCAGGGCCTCCCCCTGGCGGGGGGCAGCACGCATCCTCCTGGCCTGGGGCTGAGGGGCGGGCAGCGCGGGCCGGGGCCGGGGCCGGGACCGAGCTCCGTGCGGTGGTGCGAGCGTTTCCATGGCAGCCTGGCGGGAGCCGGCCGGAGCGATTAGACATCCCGAGGAGCAGCTGCTAAAAATAGCTCGCGCCGCACCGGGCTCATTAGTGGCTGGGCTTTTGGCTGCCAGGTACCCCCTCCCGGCTCTCCTTCCTCCTTGCGCAGGGCGCATCGGAGGACGCGGTGAAGGAGGCACAGCCTGGTCCTGGGCCCTCAGTTCAAGCCTTGGGCCTTCCCGTCTTTCCTTCCTGGAATCTTCCTCAAAGGCAAATCTGACCTCAGGCCTCCCTTGCTCTAAATCCTTCCTTGGCTCCCTACTGCCCTTGAGATCAAGGCCCTGTCTTGTCTCCGCAGCACTGCGGGCCGTTGTCTTCTGTTTCATTCTGCTTTGTCTCTCACTGCTCGGGCCACCTCTTAGGGGCGAAAACCCACCCACCACCCCACCTCGGAGCCTCTGCCGCCGCCGTTCCCTCCGCAGGGACAATGCTACCTCCTCCATGTTTCACGTCTCTGCCACCGCGTCACCTCCTCTGGGAAGCCCACGGCCTAGCTCAGGGGCCTGCTCTGGGCAGCCTCATCACACTCTGACCTCACCCACGCCTCCCTTGCTAGCCTGGGAGGAACGGAACGAATGTGTTTTGTTTCCAGCACCCCAAGTAGGACTTGGTACAAAGCAGTTGCTCAGTAAATATTTGTGGAACAAAGCTAGGAATGAGACCCTTGAGCTAGGATAGAAGGATTTTCTGGAAGCATAATGGGGGGGCCCTGAGTCTGGGGGTCTCTACTGTCCTGTGTCCCAGACCAGAAGGTTCGTCGTCTGTCCTCTCTCTTTTCATTTTCTTTTTTTTTTTTTCTTTTTGAGACGGAGTTTCGCTCTTGTTACCCAGGCTGGAGTGCAATGGCGCGATCTCGGCTCACCGCAACCTCCGCCTCCTGGGTTCAGGCAATTCTCCTGCCTCAGCCTCCTGAGTAGCTGGGATTACAGGCACGCGCCACCATGCCCAGCTAATTTTTGTATTTTTAGTAGAGACGGGGTTTCACCACGTTGACCAGGATGGTCTCGATCTCTTGACCTCGTGATCCACCCGCCTCGGCCTCCCAAAGTGCTGGGATTATAGGCGTGAGCCACCACGCCCGGCCCTAAAATTTTAAAAATTAGCCAGGTGTGGTTGTGCATGCCTGTAGTCCCACTACTCAGGAGGCAGAGGTCAGGGGATCACTTAAACCTGGGAGGTTGAGGGGGCAGTGAGCTATGATCACACCACTGCACTCCAGCCTGGGTGACAGAATGAGATGCCATCTCTCCAAAAAAAAAAAAAAAAAATATCAAAGGTGGTTCAAACCTGTCATCACAGCTACTGGGAAGGCTGAGTGGGAGAATCACTTGAGCCCGGGAGATCGAGGCTGTGGTGAGCTTGTGATGGAACCCCTGCACTCCAGCCTGGGCAACAGAGCAAGACCCCGTCTCCGGAACAATAACAACAATTCTGGAATCTCCAGTAGGGGCAGCGAGAGTGCTCATAACTTTTTATTATTCATGATCTACGTTGCCTGAAAACCGCAAGATGTAAACAAGGGTGACACACATCGGTCCTGTCTCCTAACCCGGGCATCAGCCCAGGCTGAGTCCCTGGTGATTGCTCCACAATCGCCAGGGACCCAGGCTCTTTTGGTCTTGTCGCTCTGCCTTCTCAGCCCCCACCTCTACCTTGTGGACCACCGTGGCCACTCCAGCCCCTGTGATCATGGACACCTTCCAGACACAGGCAGGGGGGTAGTGGGGGAAGAGGAAGAAGAAGTCCTGTTCTTTTCTTCTGAGGTTACACCTGCTTCTGTCCCATCGTCCACAATATGTCAAACACTCACGCTGACCTCTGAGAGAGGCTGAGCCACAGTCTTTAGCCGGGCGGGTTTCCTATGTAAAGAGAAAGTGGGGAATGGATGTTGGGAGGCAACCCACAATCTCTGCCATTGAATGGCTGGGAAAAAGAAGGGGACATTCTTCACCGTTTGAGTGACTACCACAGGGAGATGCTGGAGTGTGAACATGAGGCTCCCATCTCAGGGCATCAGCCACAGTCTTCCGTGTCATCTCCAAGGCCCTGCACGATCTGCCCCCGTCATTTCTGTGACGTCATCTCTTCCCCCTTTCCCTCTTGCTTACTCTGCCCCAGCCACCCAGCAGGTAGGTCACTTGTGGTCAGGAGTTCAGGGCCTCCTCACTGTTCTTCCAATATACCAGTCATGGTCCTGCCTCAGGGCCTTTGCACAGGCTCTTCCCTCTGCCAGGAATGCTCTTCCCCTAGATCTCTCTTTGGCTACCTTCCTCCTTTCCTTCAGGTCTGTGCTCTAGGTCTTCTTCTCAGTGGGGCCTCCCTGATGAGCCAGGAGGATCACTGCAGGTCAGGAGTTTGCGGCCAGCCTGGGCAACAGAGTGAGACCCTATCTCTACAAAATAAAAATTAGGCCAGGTGTGGTGGCTCACATCTGTAATTCCAGCACTTTGGGCAGCAGAGGTGGGTGGATCATTTGAGGTCAGGAGTTCAAGACCAGCCTGGCCAACGTGGCAAAACCCCGACTCAAAATACAAAAATTAGCTGGGTGTGGTGGCAGGTGCCTGTAATCCCAGCTACTTGCGAGGCTGAGGCAGGAGGATTGCTTGAATCCAGGAGGTGGAGGTTGCAGTGAGCCGAGATTGTGCCACCGCACTCCAGCCTGGGTGCCAGAGTGAGACTCTGTTTCCA
>NW_022438586.1:10913-12088 GCF_009761245.1 Sapajus apella
AAAAGAAAAAATTAGTCAGATAGGATGGCGTGTGCCTGTAGTCCCAGATACTCAAGAGGCTGAGGTGGGAGGATCGCTTACGCTCAGGAATCCGAGGCTGCAGTGAGCTGTGATTGCACCACTGTACTCCATCCTGGGCAACAGAGAGACTCCGTCACTTAAAATGAAATGCAACCTGCCCTCCCTTCTTCACAGCCCTTAGCCCGCTCTAAAACCCTACAGATGTTCGTGATTTATTTGCTCTTTGTCTGTCTGCCCAGCGAGGCTGCCAGCACTTCTTCCAAGACACAAATTTCTGCCTGTTTTGTTCTTTGCTGCGTCTTCAGTACCTAGGACAGTGCTTGGCGCTAATTAGGGGCTCAGTGAGTATTTTGAATGATGAAACTGAATAAGCAAAGTAGACACCCCTACTCCCCCTTTTAGAGCTGACTCAAGGGGGAAGGTGACTCACCCAAGGTCACAGGCTAGAGGGCAGCTGGAAGATGGCCATGTTAGCTGACGCCTTTCCTCAGTTTCTCCCTGTTGGCTGGCGTCTTTCTTCATCCTTCCCTTCCACCCCGAGAGTTTCCTATACATTTTTATTCTGTGTTTCTTTCCTGGAGCACATTTCTCTTGCTTGCAGCCAAGAACCCAGCATGCCCAAAGCGGCCACCCACACCACGCCAGGCACGGTGCCCGTCCATTAGCTGCTGTGTCACATTGAATTGCCACGCAAGTGTAATGACATTCGCAAATTTAACATCACACCTAAAACGCTCTTCGCTGCGATTTTATAGGCATGGAAGGACTGAGGCACAGCGGGAGGATGGAATTGTCCTGGTCACACAGCCAAGAAGTACAGAGAGGGGCATCAAACCCTCTGCCTGTGGTTTTTTTTTTTGTTTTTTTTTTTTTGGTGACAGAGTCTCAGTCTGTTGCCCAGGCTGGAGTGCAGGGGCACCGTCTTGGCTCACTGCAACCTCCACCTCCCAGGTTCAAGCAATTCTCATGCCTCAGCCTCCCCAGTAGCTGGGATTACAGGCGTGCACCATCACACCCGGCTAATTTTTTTGTATTTTTAGTAGATACGGGGTTTCACCATGTTGGCCTGGCTGGTGTCAAACTCCTGACCTCATGTGAACTGCCCGCCTTGGCCTCCCAAAGTGCTGGGATTACAGGTGTGAGCCGCCGCGCCC
>NW_022438586.1:12188-13559 GCF_009761245.1 Sapajus apella
TTACAGGTGTGAGCCGCCGCGCCCAGCCTTCAAACCCTCCGTCAACTGGCATCTGTCAAAGCCAGCCTTTCCTTACTTCTCATTTCCTTGCCAATATTGTTATTATTATTTTATAGAGATGGGGTCTCACCGTGTTGCCAAGGTTGGTCTCGAACTCCTGGCCTCGAGCGGCCTCCACCTTGGTCTCCCAGTGTTGGGATTACAGGTGTGAGCCGTTGCGCCCAACGCTTGCCCATATGAGGCTCACTGCCACCCAGGACAGCACAAAGCTGATGGGCTTGGGTTCAGCTCCTGTCTAGGGTGTGGCCTCACTGGGTGACCTAGGGCGTCTTCCTCTTCCTTCTTCAATCCCAGTTTTCTAGACTAAGAAATGGGAATCCTAAATGCGATTCTGGGAGGATCACTGGGCATTCTACTGTGTCCAGACACTGGCAAGTAGTGGCATCTAGGGATGGGAGCCGAGGCAGCAGATGCCCCCACTCCCATCCCCCCCCACCCTCCCAGCCCAGCTCCTTATTCCCTTGGCCACCCCATGCCAGGTTTCTGTTTAGTTTAATAATCTCCTGAAAGTTTAATTGTTGTTTTATTCATCCGTGACCTTTCTCTCTCATCTGGAGACGTATTATTGCTAATCTACAAATTTCAAGAACCAGATTTATTTGCAAAACCAATTACCTGCCTATGCAAATGACCTCTCTCCTAGCCCGCCTCCCTGGCCAGCTGGCTGGGGGTGGGAGGGCTGGGGAGGGAGAGCCGCCGCCCGCCCTCACAGAGCCACTGCTCAAACACTCGGATGCAAACTTATCTATAATTCCTCCGGGCGGAGCGGCCCTCTCGGCCCTGGAGTTAATGAGAATCTCAGTAATCAAGGGGGGCCCTGACCCCACACCTCTTAGCTCTGACTTCATAAAGGAGCCTCTTGAAGTGGCCAGAGGCTGATTGCCCTCCCACCCCGTCCTTCTGATGAGAAGGATACCTGTTCATTTGTCCATTCCTTCATTGAGTCATTTCAGACAATGTTTCAGGTTCTGGAGGCAGAGCAAGGAACAAGCAGGCCTGAAGGAAGGAAGTCCCATGGTTATGGAGCCAGCAGCCTCGGGGAGAGAGAGCAGGCAACATAAATAAGAAAAATTTATAGCATGTCACATAGCCTGAATCGCAATGGAGGTGAAGTGCCGGGGTTGGCTGCAGGCAGTGTGGACCCCTCTTTCCCTTCCTCCCTCCCTCAGCTCCAGCCACAGAGAGTAGCTGATTCTAGGCTAGGTGCAGTGGCTCACGCCTGTCACCCCGGCAGGTTGGGAGGCTGAGGTGGGCGGATCACTTCAGGTCAGGAGTTTGAGACCAGCCTGGCCAACATGGTGAAACCCCATC
>NW_022438587.1:0-3928 GCF_009761245.1 Sapajus apella
TCTCTCTCTCTCTCTCTCTCTCTCTCTCTCTCTCTCTCTCTCTCTCTTTGAGATGGACTCTTGCTCTGTCACCAGGCTGGAGCGCAGTGGCAAAATCTTGGCTCACTGCAACCTCCACCTCCCAGGTTCAAGCAATTCTTCTGCCTTAGCCTCCCAAGTACCTGGGACTACAGGCACCTGCCACCACGCCCAGCTAATTTTTTGTATTTTAGTAGAGGTGGGGTTTCACCATGTTGGCCAGGATGGTCTCGATCTCCTGACCTCGTGATCTGCCTGCCTCGGCCTCCCAAAGTACTGGGATTGCAGGTGTAAGCCACCGCGTTCAGCCGCCGAACTCTATCTCTAAAAACCCATCTTCCTATATTCTGTCCAACTCTACCCCAAACCATCTTCCACCCATCAATTCCCAGATCACCTCGTGATCTGCCCACCTTGGCTTCCCAAAGTGCTGGAATTATAGGCATGAGCCACCATGCCTGGATATGCACTCTTAAACTGTCTTCTTGATCCTCATTCTTCCAAAAGACCTTCAAGTGATCCTTTGATTGCCTGCAAACTGTCCTATTGTAGAACCCAAACTCAACCCTGACCCACCCTGGCTCACCACTCAAATCTATCCCTAAATACCCCCCAACTTCACCAACCAGCTGCCCTCCATTCCCTCCACATGTTCCCTTCACGCCACCTTAAAGTTGTCTTGCAATGAAACTCCAGCTAAGGTTGCAGTGAGCTGAGTTCCCACCACTGCACTCCAGCCTGGATGACAGAGCGAAACCCTGTCTCCAAAAAAAATATATATAGAGAGAGAGAGAGAAAGAAAGAAAAAGGAACTCCAACTATATGGCAGGGGTACAAGTACTGAGAAAGTCAAGAATGAGATATTAAGAGAGAGGAACTATTGCATGGTGGTGTGTACCTGTAGTCCCAGCTACTCAGGAGGCTGAGGCAGGAGAATTGCTTTAACCTGGGAGATGGAGGTTGAAGTGAGCCAAGAACGTGCCATTGCACTCCAGCGTTGGTGACAGAGCGGGACTCCATATCAAAAAAAAACAGAGGGCAGGTGTGGTGCTCACACCTGTAATCCCATCACTTTGGGAGGCCAAGGCAGGCGGATCATGACGTCAGGAGATAGAGACCATCCTGGCCAACATGGTGAAACCCTGTCTCTACTAAAAATAAAAAAAATTAGCTGGGCATGGTGGCACATGCCTGTAGTCCCAGCTACTTGGGAGGCTGAGGCAGAAGAATTGCTAGAACCCAGGAGGCGGAGATTGCAGTGAGCCGAGATCGAGCCACGGCACTACAGCCTGGTGACAGTGTGAGACTCTGTCTCGAGAGAGAGAGAGAAAGAGAGACAGAGAGAGAGAAACTAGGGCCGGGCTCAGTGGCTCACGTCTTTAATCCTAGCACTTTGGGAGGCCGAGGCAGGCAGATCAGGCAGATCACTTGAGGTCAGGAGTTCCTTCAAAACTAGCCAGGCCAACATAGGGAAACCCTGTCTCTACTAAAAATAAAAAATAAAAAAAAATCTGGGCACAGGTGCGGGCACCTGAAATCCAAGTTACTCAGGAGGCTGAGGCAGGAGAATCCCTTGAACCCAGGAGGCAGAGGTTGCAGTGAGCCAAGATAGTACCACTGCACTCCACCCTGGGTGACAGAGCGAGACTCCATCTCAGAAAAAAGAGAGAGAGAGAGAGAGAGAGAGAGAGAGATGGAGAGAGAAACCCAGAAAGATGTCGGGTGGGTATATCATGCAGGGTGTCATGGGATATTACTTATCACAGAGACATTTGAGATGCGTGTGTGAAGCTGGTGCTTGTAGGATTGGGATGTGTGACAGGATCATTACTCTGTGGGTCTAATGCTGTAAATATTTGTTGCCAGTCTGTTGTAAGTCTTTTAACTTTGTAGCATCTTTCATCAGACAGTATGTATTTTTATTTACTGATTGATGGATACAGAGTCTCATTCTTTCCCCCTGGCTGGAGGGTAGGGGTGCAAACACCGCTCACTGCAACTTCAAACTTTCCAGGCTCAAGCCATCCTCCTGCCTCAGCCTCCCAAGTTGCTGGGACCACAGATGCGCCCTGCCATGCCCCACTAAATTTTTTTTTTAGATAGAGTCTCACTCTGTCACCAGGCTGAAGTGCAGTGGCGAGATCTTGGCTCACTGCAATCTCCACCTCCCGGTTCAAGCGATTCTCCTGCCTCAGCCTCCCTGGTAGCTCAGGCTACAGGAACGTGCCACCATGCCCAGCTAATTTTTCTATTTTGAGTAGAGACGGGGTTTCACCATGCTGGCCAAGATGGTCTCAATCTCTTGACCTTGTGATCCGCCTGTCTTGGCCTCCCAAAGTGCTAGGATTACAGGTGTCAGCCACTGCACCAGGCCTTATTTAAAAATATATATATATTTGTAGAGACAGGAGTCTACCTATGTTGCTCAGCCTGGTCTCAAATTCCTGGGTTTAAGTAATTCTCCCACTTATGCCACCCAAAGTGTTAGGATTACAGGTGGGAGCGACCGCCCCTGGACCCTCCTCTTTATTCTTTTGTGAAATTCGCCATTCTTACTTTTTTTTTTTTTTTTTTTTTTTTTTTTTTTTTTGAGTCTCCCTCTGTCCCCCAGGCTGGAGTGCAGTGGTGTGACCTCAGTTCACTGCAACCTCCGCCTCTCAGGTTCAAGCGATTCTCCTGCCTCAGTCTCCCGAGTAGCCAGGACTACAGGTGCACGACACCATGCCCAGCTAATTTTTTTATGTATTTTTATTAGAGATGGGGTTTCACCATGTTGCCCGTGATGGTGTCGATCTCCTGACTTTGTGATCCGTCCACCTCGGCCTTCCAAAGTGCTGGGATTACAGGCGTGAGCCACTGTGCCTGGCCCTTTCTTTTTGTTTTTTTTTTGAGACACAGTCTCACTCTGTCTTCCAAGGCTAGAGTGCAGTGCCAGGATCTTGGCTCACTGCAACCTCCGCCTCCTGGGTTCAAGCCATTCTCCTGCCTCAGCCTCCCAAATAGCTGGGACTACAGTTGCATGCCACTACACCCAGCTACTTTTTGTATTTTTGTAGAGACAGGTTTTTGCTATGTTGGCCAGGCTGGTATCAAACTCCTGGACTCAAGCAATTCACCTACCTTGATCTCCCAAAGTGCTGAGATTACAAGTGTGAGCCACTGTGCCTGGCCAGTTTTTATATGTTTAAGGCATCATAGGAATTTTAACATTGGATCTACAAGTTCCGTTTTAGAATTTTGATTGATGTAATTAGTAATGTATTAGTTTCTTTTGTTTTTCAGACAGACTCTCACTCTACCAGGCTGGAGTGCAGTGACGTCATCTCGGCTCACTGCAACTCCGCCTCCCGAGTTCAAGAGATTCTCATGCCTCAGCCTCCCAAGTAGTAGGGATTACAGGCACCCACAACCATGCCTGACTAATTTTTCTATTTTTAGTAGAGACAGGGTTTTATGATGGTGGCCAAGCTGGTCTCGAGCTCCTGAGCTCAGGTGATGCTCTCGCCTCAGCCTCCCAGGGTGCTGGGATTACAGGCATGAGCCACTATGCCCGTCTTCCTCTGAATTTTGATAAAAATCTAAATCCATATCATATCTTCAAAAGCTCTACGAAAATCTGGTCTTTGCCTATTTTCTAGCCTCATCTCACCAGCCCTCAATTACTATGCACTGATTTTTCCAGTAAGTTTTTATCTCCTACTTGGGGTCTTGACATAGGCCATTTCCTTGGAGGAAACAGAATTATCTCCACTCTTCACCTAGATGATATTTCCTCATTCTTTAGGTTCCTACTTACATGTTCTGACATTCCAGTGAAAATGATACCCCCTGTTAAAACATCCTGCACTTTTTCTTCACTTATCAAAAATTATAATAACATAGATTTTTACATGAATCTTTTTTTTTTTTT
>NW_022438587.1:4028-13551 GCF_009761245.1 Sapajus apella
TTTTTTTTTTTTTGTATTTTGTAGTAGAGATGGAGTTTCACCACGTTGGCCAGTCTGGTCTCTAACTCCTGACCTCAAGTGATCCACCCGCCTCGGCCTCCCAAAGTGCTGGTATTACAGGCATGAGCCACCGTGCCCGGCCAGAAGTCATCTTTATTATGTAGCGGTCCCCTCCCCACCCCGGTACGAGATGGTTTGTGTGAGTATGAATGTGCGAGTCTACGAAAGCAGCTGACAGTCCCGTGAAATAAGGATGCCAATACAGAAGGTCCGAGGTAAATGGGAGCCCAGTGAAACTCCTATAGGCGTAACAAAGGGCGGGGTCTTGGGATGTCGGGAAAGAGGAAGGGAAGGCTGCGGGTCTGAGTGAGCTATGTGCACCTGAAGGTATGGGTGAGACTCTCCGCCGTGTGTGAGCCGGCTTGCATGCGTCTGGCATACAGGAGCGTTCAGTAAATGTTGAATAAATGAACCAATATCAACAAATTTTGGAAAGCTTCTTGTATGCCAAGCAACCTGCTAGCACTTTTCAAACGTTATCTTTAATCCTCAGAACCACCCTGCCAGACAGGTATTTTGGTCTCCATTTAACAGGCCAGGAAAGTTGAAGCTGGGAGAGGTGAGGTCCCCTTCCCTATTCAAACCTGGATCTTTGTGATTCCAGAAGTCGTCATTCACCGAAGGGACCAGATTCCTCACCCGTCAAGAATTTATTAAGCACATATTGCGCAGCGCAACGAACATAGTACACCAACCGCTCGTGATGGCATGGAACAGGTGGAGTACTCCCGGAAGACCAGCTGAGCGGCTGGACTGCGGATACCAAAAGGATAGGGTTTCTGGCCCGGACCTTCAGGGAATGTAGCTGCCTCTGCCTCATAGTTATGGCTTTGGCTGAGAGAGCACAGTTAGATCGAGGTTGCAGCGCGGTCTAGGGCGCAGATATTACGAATATTGGCCGAGAGAGGGCGCGGTTCCGCAGCTAAAAGCTTGGCCAGGAGACCCTCAGCGCACCGACCGGCTATCGAGGCGCAGGCGCAGAGGACCGAAGGAGCGGCTTAATATATTATGTTGCAGAGGGATAATTTGAGAAGAGAGGGCGTGGTTCCAAAAGCGACGCAAACATGGAGGTGTGGCTCAACCAAATTACCCCTCGCCTATTTGTCGCTGCCCTTGAGGGCGTGGACTGGGTGCTTCTTTTCGGAATGAGGGCGGGCCGAATCGCGTTTTTCCTCCGCGTTGGAGGCGTCGCTTAGGGCGGGCCGTCGAATCGTCGTTCAGCGATTGGCTGCTTCACTAATGGGTCGTGGCCAGACGGGCCGTCCATCCCCAGTGCGGTCACTTCCTGTGGAGTTTCCCCATCCCTGGGAGGAGGGAGGAGGGGGAAGAGGACGAGGGGGAGGAGGGCGGTCGTCCGGGGTTAGGTTGAGGGGGGGCGTCGGTCCTTTCTGGGCGGGGGATGACTCACAGCCCATCCCATCTCCCCGACGCCGCCCGCCCGCGCAGTGCTAGCTCCGTGGCTTAGCGGAGGAGGAGGCGGTGGAGAGCTGGGGGGAGGGGGACTCTTATTTTGTTAGGGGGACCGGGCCGAGGCCCGACCGGCCTGGCAGGGCTCGCCCGCGGCCGGGCGTCATGTCTCATGCGGCCGAGCCAGCTCGGGATGGCGTAGAGGCCAGCGCGGAGGGCCCTCGAGCCGTGTTCGTGCTGTTGGAGGAGCGCAGGCCGGCCGACTCGGCTCAGCTGCTCAGGTGCGGGGCCGGCAGGGGCCGGGAGTGCCGAATGGGGCTCCCGGGGGGCCTGATCTGGGGGGCAGCGGGGGCCCTGGACTGGGATTGGAGGCCCTCGGCCTAGGCTTGGAGGACGTCGGGGCGCCAGTCTTGTGGGGGCACCTAAGGAATCCGGCAGTGGCCTGCTTGGACTGTGGCTTAAAAGAGTCGTGGGAGTGCATTAAGCGGGGCCTGGGTCAGGTTTGGGGAACCCTTGACTGCGTCTAGAGGGGCCGATTCTGGAGTATCCAGAAACTGAACTTGGCGGACTGGGACTCTGATTAGAGTCTGAATTCGGGGGTTTTCAGTCAGACATGAAGGGAATGAATTTGAGGGGACACTGTCAGGTGAGGCACTGATTTTAAGGGAATCCTGGAATCTTCTTCCCTCAGTGTGGGAGAAGGGGTCCTGAGGGACAGAAGTGCTGTCTTGGGAGCTTGGTGCCTCTCAGTGGCTGGTTGCTGTGCTTGGTGATAACATGAATCTGGAGGGATTTGCAGGTATCTCAGATATGCTGTCTGGGACCAGCCTTGTGAGTGTGTGTGAATGAACAAGAGAAGCAACATTCAGCAAGACTTGACCAGAATAATATTTTCTCCCCTGCCCACCCACCCAGCTGGGGCAGATCCCAGGGATAGTGGAAAAGCCCTCTTCCCACACCTGATAAGGGCCTGAATGGGAGACAGCCAGTCAGACAGAGGGTGATGATGTTACCTCTTAGCTCAGACAAGGCCTCAGACCTTGTTTGGGAACCCAGAGGAGGCTCTTGTTCATGCTGCTACTTGCTCTAGCCTCTCAGCCCTTCCCAATTCCTAGTCCCACACCCCTCTTCTTTTTATTTTATGTTTTTTCTATCTCCGACCTCCTGGGGATAATCTTGAATCTGTCCATAGAGCTGGAATAAGTACAGATTGCACCATCCCTGCCTGGGTGGGTCCCCTCTGGCCTCTTCTCATCCTCACTTCCATCAACGGGCTTTGGAGCCCCAGCCCTCCCTGCTCATCCCAGCGCGCCCATCTCTTCCAACTTCTATGCAATGGGTGTGTGAGCTTGTCGGGGGCTGGGCGGGGGGCGGGGGGGGGTCTTTGCCTCCTTTGTGCCTGGGATTGTGCTGAGCTCAGTGGCTTCCCCGAGCTTCCTCTTCCCAACTTCCTGGGTGGTTTTAGGGTTCTATCTGAGGGTGAGGAGAGGAAGGAAGAGAGATCCTTGGGGAGGGGAGAGGATTCTTGTCAAGTGAAGTCACCAGCAATCTCTCAGGATTCTAAATCTTTGGCTAAATTGAAGGATGCGTATTCATCTACCACATGTGTGTTAAGTGTCCCTTGCTCTCTAGGGCTGAGCACAGCCCTTCTGTATATCGATTCACCATCTTCTAATTACTCTGTAACAACCTAGATCATCGCAGTAGTGGACATAGTTAAAAGGGAGGGGTGTATTTGGCTTATTTTGTGTGACAGTGCGTGTTGGTGTTGGGGGTGTGTGTGTGTTTTGATCTATCCAAAAAAACAGGAGAAGGCTGGGCAGGCTCCTCCGGCTAAGAAAAAAATGCTTGTATAAAGTGGATCAACCACCTAAATTCTCCCTCCTGTCTGTTGGAGCAAGGGGAGCCTTTGATATTTCTATTTTATATTTGGGCATGTGTTGGCATCCCGTGAACTCTGGCTGGGGCTGGGAGAAACTCATTTATGAAATGGTAGATCTTTACATTGAGTGAATTATTCCCAGTTCTCTTTGTGATGCATTCAGTTTGTGTTACAAGGGACTGTTATGCTGAGGGATGCCCCCACTTGCTGTGTGTGTGTGTATGTTTATGTTTACACATATACCTGGGCTCACATTCAGTTGTAAAGAAAACAGTAGGGGGTTGGCCAGGTGCAGTGGTTCACGCCTATAATCCCAGGGAGGCCAAGGCAGGCAGATCATGAGGTCAGGAGATCGAGACCATCCTGGCCAACAAGGTAAAATCCCGTCTCTACTAAAAATACAAAAATTAGCTGGGTGTGGTGATGTGTACCTGTAATCCCAGCTACTCAGGAGGCTAAGGCACAAGAATGGCTTAAACCCAGGAGGTGGTGGTTGCAGTGAGCCGAGATGGCACCACTGCACTCCAGCCTGGTGACAGAGAAAAAAAAATAGTAGGGAGTATAGAGGCTGGGAAAACTCTGAATAGGAAGTCAGGAATTCTTCCATAAAGTGAATTGTTACTCCTAAATTCTGTTTCCTTCAAACCCAGGTTCTACACTGTTGGGGTTGGGATGCAGGCGTTCTTATTATTCTGACTCTTAAGGGACTATGAGTAACACAGTGGGGAGGGGAAAGAGGAATGAGAGGGAAGGAGGTGGGAATTCATGGTGGTGTGGTACCCAGGAAGGTGGCCAAACATGAGGGGCTTGTGTTCTTCTGTTCTTTCTCCCCGTCTCTGTCTGTCTGTCTGTCTCTCTCTCTTTCTCTGTCTCAGGGGAGGGCAGGGGAATAAGATCCTTCATTCAATCACTAACCACCACCCCACCTCCCCCTCAGCCTGAACTCTTTGCTTCCGGAATCCGGGATTGTTGCTGACATAGAATTAGAAAACATCCTTGATCCTGACAGCTTCTACGAGCTCAAAAGCCAACCCTTACCCCTTCGCTCAAGGTATGTATGACTTGTCTATCTGAGTCCCCTCCCAATTCCTCCGCACTCCTCTCTCCTCTTGATGGGCAGAGGCCCTCAGTATCAGCCCAATCCAGTCTTTCACTAGCCTGTATTTTCCAGATGGTAAAATTAGGGGCCAGAAAGAGCATGATCACACAGGAAAGCAGGTTGCCAAGCTAGGATTCCAGTATCTCTGTCAAGACCTCCCCTGCCTCCCCACAACCCACCTGCACACCCATTGATGCACCAGGGTTTCAGCCTCAGGTGTTCCAGCTGGCCTGGAGTGCCCAGAGATAGGGCGTGGCCTGCTTAAACTCACGCCCCCAGGTGGGCGGGGCCATACCTCTAGCCCCAACTCAGCCCCTTCCCACACTACCCACTCACCCACCCTCAGCCTTTGAGGAGCCCCTGCTGGTCTCTTTCCCCAAGCTTGGAAGTCTAAATGTGCTGAGTCATCGGCCCGGGCTCTGAGAGAGGGGAGGGGACGTGGAAGAGGGGCAGGAAGAGAGGATTGTGAAATCTCTGAGATTTTCAAAACTGACTAGCTCCTGGGACCAAAGGCCCAAGCAGGGGAGGAAGAGGAACCTGGGGCTTCTCCTATGGCTTAGCGCCCACCCCCAGGAACTCAGAGAGCTTCTCCGGCCTCACATTGGGCTTAGGAGCCCTGTGTATCCACGTTCTGCTGCCACAGCCTCAATTCTGCTTCTTCTGCTCCTTTAAATAGGACAAACCCCCTCTTGCAGAGCTGAACAATGGCATCTCCACTTAATATATGAACAGACTCAAATCTAGGCTTCAGTATTAGGACTAAAGGCTAAAACTCCCCCACCAGAGTGACCTCCAGTGTGTCCCCCATCAGATTGTTACCTCTGAGAGCCACTACCAAGCTTGGTTCCTGTGTCTCTACTTCTACATTGTGGTCTCAGAAGGCAGAGAATAGACCCGGTTCCTGTGTCCCATCACACTATGACCCTTTAGGCTTGGGACGAGAGTTTTAGCTTACCTAAAATATGGCCCCATATTTCCCATTCCACAGCCTCCCAATATCACTGCAGGCCACGCCAGCCACCCCAGCTACACTCTCTGCATCGTCTTCTGCAGGGGGCTCCAGGACCCCTGCCATGTCGTCATCTTCTTCATCGAGGGTCTTGCTGCGGCAGCAGCTAATGCGGGCCCAGGCACAGGAGCAGGAAAGGCGTGAGCGTCGGGAACAGGCCGCCGCGGCTCCCTTCCCCAGTCCTGCACCTGCCTCTCCTGCCATCTCTGTGGTTGGCGTCTCTGCTGGGGGCCACACATTGAGCCGTCCGCCCCCTGCTCAGGTGCCCAGGGAGGTGCTCAAGGTAAGGTGAGATCCAGAGGCCCTGGGAGGGGGCTCCTGGTGACTGAGGAGTGGTCCTAGGAGCTAGGGATGGCCTCAATGTGCTGGTGATTTGGGGGCAAGATCTTAGGGGCTGTAAGAAAGGTCCCTGGTACTGTTTTTTTGTTTTTGTTTTTGTTTTTTGTTTTTCAGATGTTTTGCTCTTGTTGCCCAGGCTGGTGTGTAATGGCATGATCTCGGCTCACTGCAACCTCCGCCTCCTGGGTTCAAGCAATTCTCCTCCCTCAGCCTCCCAAGTAGCTGGGATTACAGGCGCAAGCCACCATGCCCAGCTAATTTTTTGTATTTTTAGTAGAGACCATGTTGGTCAGGCTCCATTCGAACTCCTGACCTCAGGTGATCCGCCCGCCTCGGCCTCACAAAGTGCTGGGATTACAGGCATGAGCCACCTCGCCCCGCCCCCTGATACTGTTTAAATGATCTGTGCTCATGTCTCATGTGTGTTTTGGGTTTCTGAGGTGATCTTGTAAAATTGCGAGGGGTTCTTGGGGGCCATGAGGATGTCTTGGTGGACCATGGAGGGTCATGAGTGCCCCAAGTGGGCTCTGGCTTTGTAGGAAGAGCTTTGTGTGTGTGTGATACATTAGTTATTTGGCCATTGGGGGGTATTGGGAAGCATTGTATGGTTCCCAGGTCTATTAGGTGGTGTCAGAGACTAGGTGGGGAATCTTGGGGACTGTGACAGGGTTTTCCAGAAACTATGAGGGACCCTGTCAGTCATAGGTGGATCTTGGCAGCTGTGAAGGATTTCTGAGAAACAGAGTTTGGGTCTGGTGGGAGACTCGCCAATATTTTTGGAGTGTTCTCAGATTCTGAGCCCAGCTTGTCTGCCTAAGTCTAGGCACCAATGACTTAGGAGGGTCAGGATGGGGCTCAGAGTCACTCCTTTGAGTCCTGTTCTGCCTTGTCCCCTCCCTTTCCTTGTCTACCTTATTTCACAGGTACAAACCCACCTAGAGAACCCAACGCGCTACCACCTGCAGCAGGCGCGCCGGCAGCAGGTGAAACAGTACCTGTCCACCACACTCGGGCCCAAGCTGGCTTCCCAGGCCCTCACCCCACCACCAGGGCCTGCAAGTGCCCAGCCACTGCCTGCTCCTGAGGCTGCCCACACTACCGGCCCCACAGGCAGCGCACCCAACAGTCCCATGGCGCTGCTCACCATCGGGTCCAGCTCAGAGAAGGAGGTAAGAGGCTACAGCCAAACCTCCTCCCACACTCCCCTCCCAAATTCTTCTAACCCTGTACAATATTTACTTCTTCCCCCAGATTGATGATGTCATTGATGAGATCATCAGCCTGGAGTCCAGTTACAATGATGAAATGCTCAGCTATCTGCCTGGAGGCACCACAGGACTGCAGCTCCCCAGCACGGTGAGGCCCTGAGATGTGAGGTTGGTCTGAAAATTAGGGCATTTCTGTATCACCAAGACCCTACCCAGGCTGGCTGCGTGTATATGAGATCCTTGTCTGGATTGCGCTAAGATAGAGAGGGAGATCTTATGATGAAAACAGGATATGTCAATGCCCTTGGACCTTATTGGACTGCATTGAGAGGTGGGCCGTGTAGACTGTGAGAGATACGGGTGGGGCTTTGCTGTGAGAAGCACCAAGACATGATTTTTTTTTTGTTTGTTTGTTTGTTTTGAGGTGGAGTTTCGCTCTTGTCACTCAGGCTGGAGTGCAGTGGCGTGATCTCAGCACACTGCAACCTCTGCCTCCTGGGTTCAGGTGATTCTCCTGCCTCAGCCTCCTGAGTAACTGGGATTACAGGCGCCCATCACCATGCCCAGCTAAGTTTTTGTATTATTAGTAGAGACAGGGTTTTGCCATTTTGGGTAGGCTGGTCTCAAACTCCTGACCTCAGGTGATCCACCTGCCTTGGCTTCCCAAAGTGCTGGGATTGCATCCATGAGCCACCACGCCCAGCTGAGATGAGAATCTTATAGCAGCTTGAATGTACCAAGGGATTCAGGTCATTGGGACATATACACCAGATCATGTAGTGATTAGTGATTAGGGCTTTTGGTTTTACTTTTTTTTTTGAGATGGAGTTTCGTTCTTGTTGCCCAGGCTGAAGTGTAATGGTGCGATCTCGGCTCACTGCAACCTCAGCCTCTCGGGTTCAAGCGATTCTCCTGCTTCAGCCTTCAAAGTAGCTGGGATTACAGGCGTGCACCACCATGCCTGGCTAATTTGTTTGTTTGTTTGTTTGTTTGTTTGTTTAGTTATTTTTGAGATGGAGTTTCACTCTTGTCGCGCAGGCTGGAGTGCAATGGTGTGTTCTCAGCCCACTGCAAACTCTGCCTCCTGGGTTCAAGCGATTCTACTGCCTCAGCCTCCCGAGTAACTGGGATTGCAGGCATGCTCTACCACATCTGGCTAATTTTCATATTTTTAGTAGAGACAGGGTTTCACCATGTTGGCCAGGATGGTCTCGATCTCTTGACCTGTGATCCACTTGCCTCAGCCTCCCAAAGTGCTGGGATTACAGGCGTGAGCCACCGCACCCCGCCTCATTTTGTATTTTTAGTAGAGACAGGATTTCTCCATGTTGGCCAGGCTGGTCTTGAACTTCCGACCTCAGGTGATCCGCCGCCCGCCTCGGCCTCTCAAAGTGTTGGGATTACAGGTGTGAGCCACTGCACCTGGCCAGTTTTTTTTTTTTTTGAGACCCAGTCTTGCTCTGTCACATAGGCTGGAGTGCAGCGGTGCAATCTCGGCTCACTGCAACCTCTGCCTCCTGGGTTCAGGTGATTTTCGTGCTTCAGCCTCTTGAGTAGCTGGGATTACAGGTGTGCGCCACTGTGCTTGGCTAATTTTTGTATTTTTAGTAGAGACTGGGTTTCACCCTGTGGGCCAGACTGGTCTTGAACTCCTGACTTCAAGTGATCCACCTGCTTCAACCTCCCAAAGTGCTGGGATTACAGGTGTGAGCTACTGTGCCCGGCCTTGAAGCATGTCGAAAGTCTTCAAACTTGCTGTGGGTTATAACAAGTAGTTGGATCTTGTAGTGACTGGAATATAGCAAGTGAACTGTGCCAGGAGGCAGAGTCCTTCTAGTGAGTAGATAAAACTTTCTAGAGCAAGGGATGTACCATTGTAACATTCTGGTTCTGAAACACTCCAAGAGTCTCATAACTTGCTTTATGTATTTATTTATTTTTGAGATGGAATCTTCCTCTGTCACCCAAGCTGGAATGTGCAATGGCATGATCTCGGCTCAGTGCAACCTCTGCCTCTCAGGTTCAAGCGATTCTCCTGCCTCAGCCTCCTGAGTAGCTGGGACTACAGGCACGCGCCATGACGCCCAGCTAATTTTTGTATTTTTAGTAGAGATGGGGTTTCACCATGTTAGCTAGGATGGTCTCGATCTCCTGACCTCATGATCCACATGCTTCAGCCTCCCAAAGTCCTGGGATTACAAGCATGAGCCACTGCACCTGGCCTAACTTGCTTTATTTATTTATTTATTTATTTTTGAGACAGAGTTTTGCTCTTGTTGCCCACGCTGGAGTGCAGTGGCACGATCTTGACTCGTTGCAACCTCCGCTACCTGCGTTCAAGTTATTCTCCTGCCCCAGACTCCCAAGTAGCCAAGATTACAGGTGCCCACCAGCACCCGGCTAATTTTTGTATTTTAGTAGAGATGGGGTTTCACTACGTTGGTCAGGCTGGTCTCGAACTCCTGACCTCGGGTGATCCACCCGCCTCAGCCTCCCAAAGTGCTGGGATTACAGGCGTG
>NW_022438588.1:0-13549 GCF_009761245.1 Sapajus apella
AATTTTAGTTAATATGTGATGTTACATATAAAATGTGCCAAAATAAGTATTCTTATGAATAAAGAAAAATTGTAAGAAATAAAAATGAAATAAATAAAATGAAAATAATTGTTCAATTCAAAGATTATTAAAAGATTACTTATGAAACAAGGTAAAGGGAACTAGTAAGTAAGAGATTTAAAGAAAGTTATAAAGAGGTATTTTTGGTAAGAAAGATTACAAGGAAAATAATTTTGTATAAAAAAGACTTGTGTGATTGATTTTTATACTAAAATGAAATGGCCAGTTATTTAAGAAAGAGGATGTTTAGGACAGAACAGAAACTCCAAGCATGCTGTAATTGGTTTGTGTAATAATGAGCTTCATTTAAAAAATAATTTTTTTAAAATTTTTGCATGTGATTTAGTTGGCTAGAATGGAAAGAAAATTATTCATAATAGCCTTTCTAAAAGATTGGGCTTTGATTTTTAAAATACACTAAAAGAAAACAAAAAATTGGTTAGAACAACAAGATGTTATTAAGCATTGATTTAATGAAATTATAAGCTCTTTTTAATGTTTAATTCTGTAGTCTATTTCTAAAAAGTTTCTCAGATTAATATCTCAAAAGTTCAGTTTCTGCTGTTACCTCACTTCTTCCAGCTTACTCAGCTTATTCTCCCTTTGAAAAAGCCCAGGATAGTAACTCTCTTCCTTAACTTTTGTTGGTTCTAGTAGCATTTTTTTTTCATCCCTCCAATTCTAAGTCTGTTCTTATGTCCTGATGATGAAATGTTTTATCTTGAAAGGTTGTTTTTTTTTAAGGCAGTGTTTTCATCCAGTATAACTTAATTCTATACGCTTGGCTTTTCTTAATATGTTTAGGGGCCATGGGCCCTTTGAAAAATCAACTCTCAAAAGACCAATTTATGAAAGACAAGGCATGCAGATTTGTTTGGAATATATACATAAGAGTTTTCAAAATAAAGGCCCAATATATAGGAGAAATTGTCTAATTTTAATTGCTTAGGTTTAACAAAGTATGGACAGTCATGTATAAATTATGTTTGAAAAAAAATGCATAATGTAGTTCTTTAAGGGACTAGCCAACAAGACCTGTCTGTCTAGATTCTTCTTAACCTTTCTGAGTAAGCATTTTCTTCCTTTTAGCTATGGGGCACCTATAACCTACAGTACAACAAGAAAGGTCAGGCCGGACGCGGTGGCTCACACCTGTAATCCCAGCACTTTGGGAGGCCGAGACGGGTGGATCACGAGGTCAAGAGATCAAGACCATCCTGGTCAACATGGTGAAACCCCGTCTCTACTAAAAATACAAAAATTAGCTGGGCATGGTGGCGCACGCCTGTAGTCCCAGCTACTCGGGAGGCTGAGGCAGGAGAATTGCTTGAACCCAGGAGACAGAGGTTGCGGTGAACCAAGATCGTACCATTGCACTCCAACCTGGGTAACGAGCAAAACTCCATCTCAAAAAAAAAAAAAAAACAAAAAAAAAACAAGAAAGGTCAGATAATTTCTTTATTGTCAGTTCTTAGAGAGAAATGTGGAGAAAAAATCAGATTAACACTTTTAAAGTTCTATGGCTATTTCTAAACAAAAAGTTATAGATTCTAGGGCCTACCTGGAAAAGGAAGATTTTGGTTTCTGTGGCCAGACTTGAGTGAGAATGGAAATGAGGAACACAAGGGCAGGAGAAGGCCAAATAAAAAGCTTTATTTCTGAGGGTGCTTCTCAGGCCTTCATTTTGGGGTATGGCCTTTTTCAGCCCCAATATATGTTCAAAGTCTTCAATATAATTAGGCAGCTTCCTATACTGCGGCTAAGAGTCACATGTTCTCCTGCTCAAGACCTCTATGATATAGTGTTCACATTACACTGGGCATATTCTTTCTGTATCTGACTAGTTCAATTTTTTTTTTTAAATCACGTTTGACTGTCAGGTTATCCAAATAGGCTTCCCATAAGGAAAAACAGTCACCGAAGAAGGTTCCTTTTTTTGGACATTGATAACTAGAATAATCCACAAACGTTTTAAGATAATTTCTGTCTTGTTTTAGTTGGTTTTTAAATATTATTACAAAACTAAACTTTAAAAGGTAAGGTTCGTATATCCATGTAACTTCCTATGTTGTTGTTAAGGTCTTTTTATTTCACTCTGGTAAAATGAAGAACTTTTGTAATGGCCTGTGATTCTTTTGTAATCAAATATTTTGAGCTTTCTAACATCTTTTGCTGAACAGCCTCAAAAATCAAATACTGAATAAAGCCTCTGACTTAGACTTATAGCTGAGAGCTTATCAGAACTGTAAAAATTAACCTCTGCAAGGTTGTAAAATCTTCCAGCTTCCAGTTAAGTCATGAACTTCAGTATCACCTTCTCCAGATTGATTACTGCACATCAGCTGAGAGACTCCTCCAGCCACGTCCAAAAGGGTCTTTATCAAATAGTGTAAGTTAACCCTTTTGGTGTTAAGTTGCAGGGGTTTGACTGCTGAGTACTCCTATCTCATCTAAAAGATAGCACTGGCTCCTGATGAATTTTAAATGTTAATGCTGATATCTGGCACCAAATTCTAGTTAGTAAAAGCCCCACCTTCATACCTGGCAAAAGATAACAGTCAAAGCAAATTGCTACGACTATACTTTTAGGGATCATTTCTATAGTTTGTTACTAGAGAAGTTTCTCTGAACGTGTAGAGCACCAGAAACCACTAAAAGATGCAGCATTCTCTCCTGAACGGGAAGCCAGCTTTTGGCGTTGCTTTGCCACAACTGTCATTTGCTGTTGATGATAATTCCTCACTTCCTCTGGGAGTATAAGAGGGGGAGGATGCATTTAGAGTGGTTTTTAAATTGAAAAAAGAAAAATCTAAGCTGGGCATGGTAGATCACACCTGTAATCCCAAGACTTTGGGAGGTTAAGGCAAGCAGATCACCAGAGCTCAGGAGCTCAAGATCAGCCTGTGGGCAACGTGGCAAAATCCCATCTCTACAAATAATCCAAATTAGCTGGGTATGTTGGCATGTACCTGTAGTCCCAGTTACTTGGGGGGCCATGCAGGAGGATTGCTTTATCCCAGAAGGTCGACGCTGCAGTAAGTGGATATGTTCCACTGCACTCCAGCCTGGGTGACGAAGTGAGATCCTGTTTCAAAAAAAAAAAAATGCTTTCATGTGATACTGGGCTAGTCCTGTATACAAAGACGTAAATACTAAATTATTTATCCTCTATCTTAAAACAATTTATTCTGTGCCTTAATAGTAGGTAATTTAAGTGTTAGTTACCTGTGAGTTCTTTTTCTGTCATTGTCAGAGCTAGGCAGGGCTTATGTCCTTTGTGTTTAAACACTTTTAGTTCTGGGCTGGGCACAGTAGCTCACATCTGCACCACTTTGGGAGACCAAGGCAGGTGGGCTACTTGAGGCCAGGAGTTTGAGACCAGCCTGGCCAATGTGGTAAAACCCTGTCTCTACTAAAAATACAAAAATTAGTTGTGCATAGTGACACATCCATGTAGCCCCAGCTACTTGGAAGGCAGCAGTAGGAAGATCACTTGAACTTGGGAGGTGGAAGTTGCAGGCAGCTGAGATTACACCACTGCATTGCAGCCTGGGCAAAAGAGACATGGTTCCAAAAAATGCTAATTCTATATATTGCTTATAAAATTGGGTAAAACTACTAAAATTACCTTTCTCTATTGGTATCTCCAGAATTTAAAGCTATTTTAAATCCTACTGGTCCCAATCTATTTTTATTGCTAGTATCCTACTGGTAAAGTTAATCACCTTTTCTCACAGGTGCAGGCACTCTTGTAGAAAAGTTGAGCATGTGGGACTGTAAGGGCAAGTTTTGAGGGATAAAATTAGTTTAGCCCCTTCGAATAAAGGACAGGCACACATCCCCTAGAGTGCTCCAGCTTATACAGATAAATATAGAAAGCTGTTTTAAATCAGGCAGTACAAATTACTAAAAAGACCACACAAAAAAACTTTGTGAAATAACAACAGTCTCTAAATTGATCAGCTTAAATGGCTTCATGTAGCTACTTACTGGAGTCCGTAACTAAAACCAAAATTTTGCTGGCTCAACAATAAAAGTTGTTTAAGAAAAACTTAAGCTAAATTAAACTTAAAAGAGTTCAATTGAGCAATGAATGTTTGCAAATTGGTCTGCCTCCTGAGCCAGAGTAGACTCAGAGACTCAGTGCAGCTATGTGGTAGAAGTTTTATGGACAGAAAAAGGAAAGTGATATACAGAAAATTGAAGTGAGGTACAGAAACAGTTGGATTGGTTACAGTTCAACATTTTTCTTATTTGAACATGGTTTCTACATTTAGCCAAATCTCAGTGATTGGCATAAATGTAGGCTACAGTCTGCTTACACATTTACTTGTTATAGGTCAAGGGAAACATTTGTAAGGAGGGAGCTTTAGGCTAAAGTTTATTTAACAATTTTCCCCTTTTGGTCATCTTCTCAATTTTGAGGTATTGGCCAAACTTTAGTCATTGATGTCCCTATTACTATGTACTTGTTTGGTCTTGAAACCCACTGGGACATAGCAGAACAGTTGGTTTTGTAAGTTGGGAACAACTTCAGATTATTTTATTTTTGTAAGGATTAAAGTAAAGGATAACTTCTTATGCTGGAACATCCTTTTTATAGGAGAAAAAACCAAAACCTGGTCTGTGCAAGAATCTGTGTGTTTCCTTGAAGATCGTGTCACATTTAGCATGAGTGACTCCATTTTGGTTTGGTGTGGTCTCTTGGGGCCTAGTGTATGAGATCAGTGCAAAACAATGGCCTCTCATAATTTAGTTTAAAATTTCCCCCCTTTTGTTCAGGTTCTCACTTACGTGATTGAGACTGTGGCCAAAATTTAGGGTCTTAGTGCCACTCTCAGTTACCATCACTTTGGGTTTCTAGTCTCAGCATGTCATTTATAGGTTACAGTGTCCTCATGGTCACACAGTTTTTTTTTTTTTGTTGCTCGGCTCTGTGATTCCAGTTAAAGAGAGACCATTTGACATTCCAGAGATGTCTGCATGGAAACATTTAAAAATTTTAAAGAGAATACAGTGTACCAGGAAGACTATGATTACTATCAGGAAGATAATAAGAGTTTGGAGTAGTTCCTTACTTAGTGTCCTCATAAACCATACCATCTAAAATCAAAAGAACGAGCTAAATAGTCTGCTCACGTTATTAAGCAGTCTTTTCATTAATGCAGTACAACTGTATATATCTGATGTGTTGTATTTATCCATAGGCCACACATGTCAGCAACTCTCATCTAGTTTTATGTCCTTGGCAGCTCGACCTTGTTACCACATGGTAGTACTTTCTCTTGGTCTCCACCATTTAGAGGATAGGACTTCTGGAGTTTGTGTCAAGAGTTCTGAAATTTATCGTGAGCAGTTAAAAAGCCTTCACATGTTCGAAATCAGCTCCTCTCGCCTCCTTCTGGGAAGAGCAATGGAAACTGCCCAGTACTGTGACCTAGTGGCTGAGGTTTTGCCTTTTTACAATGGGAGCCTGGTTTCAATTCTTGGCTCAAAGAATGAGCCCTTTCTGATCTGATATCTGTGACCTTTGTCATCTATTGAGTCTCTTTCCCTCTATCAACAACTTCTGATTGCCATCTTGAAATTTTCTTTCTCTGGGCTAACTTTGGAGGTTCTAGATTTTGTAAAAATTGCTTACTACCTCTTTGAAAATATCTCATACACTAGTGGATAAGTCATAACGTTAGTTAGGGCTTTTTAGTTTCACCTGGGAGATTACTTTTGTAAAAGTTCAAAAGCCGGAAATATTGGCTATTTGGCCTAGCTAAAGTCAGGTAACAAGAGATTTAAATCACTTTTTAAAAAACAGAGTACTATAGTTAAAAGTCAGCTGATGTAAAATAGGATATCCAAGATATAGTTATATTTAAAACTCCTTCATCCTTTTTTCTCTTCTTGGATTGTATTTTTCTGGAAAAAAAAAAGTGATTTCTTTTTCTCTCTTTAGTCAACTCAATTGTTTTTCTCCATTTTGTCTTGCCATTCTTAATGCACACATGAGGGGACCTAAGAAAACTTCTAACAGCCTGGGGCTCATTGGGTGAAACAGACGAGGCATCACAGACCCCGTTTTGGGAAAAACCTGTTTTCCTCATGAAACCCCAGGAATTGAAAGCAGACAGATTCCTTGCTTGTCCATCTATGTTGTATCATGTATCAGTACTCAATTTCCTCTGAAACCTGAGTAATATTCCTGGGAGCTGTTAGAAGCCTTACTTCAGTTCCCACTTCTGTTGCCATCTGTTAAAAGAAAAACTTTAGCCAAATCAAATTTACAAAAATTTAATTGAACAATGAATGATTCATGAACCAAGCAGCGTCTTGAGCCAGAGTAGGCTCAGAGAATCCAGCACAGCCACATGGTGGAAGATTTATGGACATAAAAAGTGACATATTAAATACATAAGTGAGGTACAGACACAGCTGGATTGGTTGCAGCTAGGCATTTGCCTTATTTGAACGTGGTATGAACAGTAGACTATATCTGGCCAAAACTTGGTGGTTGGCACAGGTGTAGGCTGTGGTCTGTTTACACCTCTGCTTGTTATAATTCACAACGTACAGAGAGACTTTCTGGCTGAACTTAAAATATGTAAGGAGGCAGCTTTAGGATAAAACCTGATTTAATGCAGTAAAGTCAATTTTTTGCCTCATCTTTGTATATCCAAAGTAGAGGATTAAGAAATGTATCTAGATCCTGCCATTGGATTTTTAGAAACAGCTGCATCGATGTATAATATAAATACCATACAGTTCAACCATTTAACATGTACAAGTCATAGTCTCTTAGTATATGCATAGACTTGTGCAGCCATCACCACCATCAATTTTAGAAGATTTTCATGATCCTGAAAAGAAAGTCTGCATCATTTAGCCATTATCCACCTGTTTGCCCTTCCTCGGGTCTAGGGAAGCACCAGCCTACTTCGATTTTTTGTTTTGAGATGGAGTTTCGCTCTTGTTGCCCAGGTTGGAGCGCAATGGCACGATCCCAGCTCACTCTAACCTTCATCTCCCGGGTTCAAGCAGTTCTTCTGCCTCAGCCTCTCGAGTAGCTGGGATTATAGGCATGTGCCACCACGGCTGGCTAGTTTTGTATTTTTAGTACAGATGGGGTTTCTCCATGTTGGTCAGGCTGGTTTCAAACACTCAACTTCAGGTGATCCACCTCCATTTGCCTCCCAAAGCACTGGGATTACAGACCTGAGCCACCCAACCCAGCCTGCTACTTTGTTTTTATAGAGTTGCCCATTCTGGACATTTCATGTCACCGGAACCACACAATATGTGATGGTCTTTTGTGATTGGTTTATTCCACTTAGTATAACAGTTTCAGGCCCATCTTTGTTGTAACATGTATCAGTACTCCATTTTCTCTCATTTCTGAGTAATATTCCACTGTATGAATATACCACTCATTTTATTTACCCATTCATCAGTTGTGGACCTTTGAGTTGTTTCCATTCTTTGGCTATTATGTCCATTTCTGTGTTTTCATTTCTCTTGGATGTATACTTACAAGTGGAATTGCTGGGTCATATGGTGACTTTGTGTAACCTTCTGAGGAGGTGCCAATCTGTTTTCAAGAGTGGCTGTACCATTTTACATCCCATCAAAATTGTGTGGGGGTTCTGATTTTTCTGTATCTTTACGAACATTTTTCACATTTTTTATTTTAAAAAGATTTCATTTCTGGTGGCGTGAAGTGATACCTTATTCTGGTTCTATTTGCATTTCCCTAATGAGTAATTAAACATTTTTTATGTGCTTAGGAGTGACTTGTGTATCTTCTTTGGAGAAATGTCTATTAAAATGCAGCCAATTTTTAAATGTGATTAGCTTTTCATTTCTGAATTTTAAGGATTCTTTATATTAGGTGTAAGATTCTTAACAGATCTGATTCTCAAATATTTTCTTTCACTTAATGTGTTTTTTTTTTTTCCTTCTTGATGATGTCTGTTCAAGTGCAGACATTTCAAATTTTGATGAAGTTTTGTTGATCTATTTTTTGCAACCACAAAGATTTATGTCTGTCTTTAAAAATTTTATAGTTTTAGCTCTTACATTTAGAGATTCTATTTTGCGTTAATTTTAGATATGACATATGCTCGGAGTCTCTTTATTCTTGTGCATGTAGATATCCAGTTGTCCCAGCACCATTTGTTGAAAAAACTATTCTTTTAAACAAATTAATATTATAATTGTTGTTCTTTTTGGTACTTTTGCTAAAAAATCAGTTGACCATAAATCTGTGTTTATTTTTGGATTCCCAATTCTAATATGTTGATTTATGTCTTCTGTTATGCCAGTACCAAAGCAGATTTTACAATCATTTTTCAGTCATGTTACTTACTATTACCAGTTGTTTAAAGTAATAGAAATTCAAGTACTAAGTTGCCCTTAATTTCACTGTTTGCCTCTTGAAGAAACATGTGATGAGCTTATATTATGGTAGCTTCATGCTTAACCTTTTGAGAAGCTGCCAGTTTGTTTTTCAAAGTGGCTGCACCACTTTACAATCCCAGCAGCATTGTATAATGGTTTTAATTTCTTTACATTTTTGCTAATACTTACTTTCCATCTTTTTATAGAACAAAGATTTCATCCTATGGTGTAAAGTGGTTTTGATCTATATTTTCCTAATGACTAATTACGTTAAGCGTCTATTAACGTACTTATTATTCATCTTTATATCTTCTTTGCAGAAACGTTTATTCAAAATTTTTGCCCATTTTTTAATTGGGTTATCTTATTTATGAATTTTAAGTGTTCTTTATATATCCTAGATATAAGTTCCTTATCAGATCAGATACATGCTTTTCAAATATTTTCTTGTACTCAATGGCTTGCCTTTTTATTTTCTTAATACTGTCTTCTCACACGTAGCAGTTTTCAATTTTGAAGTCCGTTGAGTCCATTTTTTCCTTTGGAATCATAGCTAAGAAAACATTGTCAAATGCAGCCACAAAAATATATGCCAATGTTTTCTTCTGAGAAATGTATAGTTTTAGCTGTTATAGTTAGTTGTTTGAGTTAATTTTTAAATACAGTATTTAGTGAGAGTCCAACTTTATATTTTGCATATGGAACCCAGATGTCCCAGCATCATTTGTTGAAAACACTATTTTTCCCCATTTTGCTGTTTTGTTAACCTTGTAAAAAATCAATTGATTATAAATGTGCAGGTTTATTTTTTGATGATCAATTCTTAGCTTGTTTATCTCTAGTCTTTTTCCAGGCCCAAACTGAATTTAATGAGAGAGTTTTTTTAAATTAGATTGCATATTACCAGTTTTCTAATGTCATAATAAAAATGAAATGTAGTGGAACATCTTTAACTTCACCTTTTGCATCTCGAAAGAATCTGTGGCCAGCTTATACCTTACTTACTCTAAGGCATGATGGGAAGTCAGGCTTACAAGACACAGTTCATTTTTTTTTTTCTGTTCAAACCTTTAGTCTTTTATCCAGTGCCACCTTGTATAGTTTTATTTTCAGTCACTTTTGGTTATAGGATCTGCTGACATTGTCTCATATTTAGTGCATTATGTCTTATTGACTCATAATTCTCTGATTGACTCATTATGTTTACCATCCAGTAAGGAGAAGTTTCAGTGTTAGCTTTCAGCTGTTCTCAGTGGAAATCAGGTGAAGTCATCTTTTGGTTCACAGATTCTCTTTCCACTAGATAGCTGGCTCTCTTGGTGCAGATTCTGCATTCTCAGAAACCACAGTTCCCTGTACTAACCTTTTACTTAAATGGAGATGCATAGTTCTGCTTTTCAGCTCAGTAGAAGATCCTTGGAATAAAAAGATTAACTCCTTTCAAGGAAAATTTTTAGGAGTGCAGCACTTAAAAACCAGGTAATGTTCAGGCAATTTGTAAGATACAAATAGGAGGTTAGCATTTTGAATTTCAAAATTTCAGAGCCAACTTGTGTGCTGTAGAGAAGCAATGTGATATAACAGAGATGGAATTGTCTTAACTTCTCCATACAAACAAGTTTGAAGTAAGGTAAAGGAGAGATTGCGTTTGATTTTTTAGCACTCAAAGCACACCCTAAGTTTTAAGTTTTTTTTACTTCTGTCAAGATTAAAAATAATTCCATAATGTTCTCCTTATTTCTGATTTGAGAGAAAAGGAAAATCAAAATTAAATACTAGATTGATTAATAAATACTTAAAGCTGCTTACTTTTTTTTTTTTTTAGAATTTTAGTTAATTGAAATCAGGTAAATGTCTGGTTTTGATTATTTAACCAAGTATTTCAAGTTCTTTTTCAAATCATATGTATTCTTGCTTTTCAATCTTATTTCCTAACCTGAGAAGAAATTCTAAAAAGACATGAATGCCTTGTTATCAGAGTTCAAAATTGAAGGGAGTTGTAGGAAATGTTTTTCTTTTGAAACTATGTCTCTCTCTCGGTTATCTGTTGCTTCTCAATAATGTTTGTCATCAATAAATTAATCTCAACATTCATTAGAGTCTGCTTTAAAGGAGACTGTTTTCTGCTGCATAAGTCATGTTTCCTGTTGTCTCTTTTTAAAACTCACTTTTTCTAACATTTACCCAGAGTTTAGTGGCTTAAAAGAACAACATTTATTTTGTTCATTAATCTGTGGTTTGGAAAAAGCTTTGCCAGGACAGTTTTTCTCTGCTCCCCTCAGCTTCCTAGGAACTGCTGAATGACTGGGGAAATGGAATCATCTGAAGCTTGGCTCACCCATGCCTTTGATAGTTGGTGCTGGTTTTTGGTTGGAACCTTGGTTAGAACAGGCAGCATGAACACTGACACTGGCACTCCCAGGCTGTCTTTGTGGCCTGAGCACTCTCAGAGTCTGGGAGCTGGGTTCGAAGGGAAAGCAGTCTGAGATAGAGAAGCCAAATGGTATCTTGTTTACTGCATTCTGTTGATAAGAAGGAAGCTAGTAAGGCTAGCCCATATTCTGTTCTCTTAATGGAATGAATGCATCTTCTCGTTTGTTTTTAATTGACATCTATATACATAATTATGGGCTATAGAGTGATATTTTGATAGTTGTATATGGTGTGTAATGATCAAGCTAACTAGCACATTTAGTACTCCAACCATGTTTCATTTCTTTGCATTATGAACATTCAGAATCTTCTAGTGGTTGGAAAATATGCATCAAATCATAGTTAAGCATTTTTACCCTGGAGTGCCACAGAACGCCAGAACTCATTCCTCTTATCTAACTTCAATTTTGTATCCACTAACCAGCCTCTACTCCCTTACTTCCATGAGCTTTTTTGTTGTTGTTAAGAGACTCAGTCTTGCTAGTCTAGTCTGGGCACTGGGTAACTGTAGTCATCCAGACTAGAGACAGTGGTTTGATTATAGCTCACTGCAGCCTCAAACCCTTGGGCTGTTGTGATCCTCCCACTTCAGTCTCCTGAGCAGCTAGGATTATGGGTATGCACCACTGCACCTGTTTGATTTTTCACTTTGTAGATACGAGGTCTCACAATGTTGCCGAGGCTGGTCCAGAACATTTGGCCCCAAATAATTCTCCTGACTTGGTCTTTCAAAGTGCTAAAAAATTACAGGCATGAACCATAATGCCCAGCAGTCAATTTTTCTTTAGCTCCCACACATGAGTGACATTGTGCAGTATTTATCTCTCTGTGTCTGCACTTATCCTCCAGACTCATCCACATGGCCACAAATAGCAGGATTTCATGCCGTTTTATGGTGAATGGTATTTCATTATGTATGTGTACCACAATTTTTTATCCATTTATTTGTTGATGGACATGCAGGTTGATTCCATACATGTGCTACAATAAACATATGAGCACAGGCATTCTTTTGGTCTATTGTTTTCTATTGCCTGAATACCCAGTAGTGGGGTTGCTGGATCTCTCAGCAATTCCACTGTTACTTTCCTGAGAAAACCTCATGTTTTCTGTAGTGGCTGCACTAATTTATCTTTACTTTTCTTTGAAACCTCACCAGTATTTGTTATTTCTTGTTTTTTCAATGACAGCCACTTATTTGAACTGGAGTGAGATTAGATCACTTTGTAGGTTTGATTTATATTTCCCTGATGAATAATAATACTGAGCATTTTAAAATGTATTTATTGGCCACTTGAATTTCTTTTTTAAAGAATATCTAATCAGATATTTCCCCCAATTTTAAAAGATTATTTTTTCACTGTCAAGTGGTTTGAATTCCTTGTATATTTTGAATATTAGTCCCTCATTCGATGAATAGCTTGACAATATTTTCTACCATTCTACAGGTTTTCTCTTCACTCAGTTGTCAGTTGTTTGCTAGGCAGAAGCTATTTAGCTTAATGTAGTACCATGTGTGTATCATTTGTTTTCTGCCTCTGCTTATGCCTTTTCCATAAAAATCCTTGTGCGGACTAATGTTCTGAAGCATGTTCCCTATGTTTACTTCTAGTAGTTTGATAGTTTTGGGCCTTTCATTTCAGTCTTCAGTTGTGTCTTGAGTTTGTTTTGTTATATGGTATTAGATAGAAAATCTAGTATCATTCTTCTCCATATGGATATTTAGTTTTCCCAGTGCCATTGCTTTGAGGACGGTGTCCTTTCCCCAGTGTATGTTCTTGGCACCCTAGTCCAAAAACAGTTGGCTATAAATAGGTGTATTTATTTCTGGGTGATGTGTTCTATGACCTTTACCCCAAACATCATTACTTGTTAAAATGCAATTTAAATTAGCATAAAACATTTGCCACTTAGGGAAAGGCTTGTAGTGGTATTAGAATCCTTTTTTATAGGATTCCTTATTTTGTGTTCTTTTTTTTTTTTTTTTTTTTTTTGAGATGTGGTCTGTTTCTGTCATCCAGGCAGAAATTCAGTGGTGTGGTCATAATTCACTGTAGCCCTGAACTCTGAGGTCAAGCCATGCTTTTGCCTTAGTCTCCCAATTATCTGGGTCTACAGGCATGAGCCACCATGCCTGGTTAATTTTTTTAATTTTTTTTTTTTTTGTAGAGATGGAGGTCTTACTATGTTGTTCCGTCTAGTCTCAAATTTCTGGCCTCAAGTGATCTTTCTAAAGTGCTTGGATTTCAGGCCTGAGCCACCATGCCTTGCATAGAGCATTATATTATTTTCAAAGTCTTATTCTGAGAGCCATTTATTGACTTTGGCCTAAATAACTCAATATAATATCTCTGAAACTTTTTTTTTTTGACAAATTTTGGCGAATGATGAGAAAATGGGGTTTGCAACTTTGTAGTAACAGGTAACTTAGAGGTATTTAAGGAAGAACAAAAATAAATTATCAGAAAAATAAAGCAAGATAAAGTGCAAAAATTCTGTGGCAAACATGATATCAAAAATATATTTTTGTGACTCATTGTGGCTTTAACTTTGTCCTGGAATTTCTGAGTAATTTAAGGGTAAACATTTGAAAAATCTACCTTATAGATAACATTTTATTACAAATTTACCTCAAATTTTGTTACTAGTTTTGTATGAGATTATTCTC
>NW_022438589.1:0-13542 GCF_009761245.1 Sapajus apella
AAAAGGAGACATCATAACTGATACCACAGAAATACAAAGGATCATCAGAGAATACTTCAAGCGTCTCTACACACACATACCAGAAAACCTAGAGAAAAAAATGGTTAAACTTGTAGAAACATACAACCTCCCAAAACTGAACCAGGAAGAAAGAGAAATCCTAAATCAACCAATATCAAATAATGAGGTTGAATGAGTCATAAAAATCTTTCAACAAGAACAGAAGCCCAGGATAAGGTAGATTCAGAGAAGACCTAGTACCAATCCTCCTGAAACTGTTCAAAAATTCCAAGAGGCGGAAATCCTCCCTAACTCATCGTCTGAAGTTAGTATCACCCTAATACCAAACTCATGAAAAAAAAAAAAAAAACAACAACAATAACAACAACAAAACTACAAGCCAATAGCCCTGACAAATCTAAAGTGATAGGGTGGGATAAGTACGTTGATCAAGGGGGTTTTATTCTAGGGATGCAAGGAAGGTTCAAAATTCACAGATGAGCAAAAGTGATTTGCCACATAAACAGAATCGAAAGCAAAAACTCTATTGTCTAAGTAACTACAGGAAAAAAATTAATAAAATTTAGCATTCCTTCATAATAAAAACTCTCACAAAATTAGGCATAGAAGAAACATACCTTAGTGTAATAAAAGCCATATACAAAACCCACAGCTAACATTATACTGAGTGAGAAACTGTTGAAATTATTTTCCCAAAGAACTGAAAGAAAACAAGGATGCCCATTTTCATAACTTTTATTTGACCTAGTATTGGAAGTCCTAACTAGAGCAATTTGGAAAAAGAAAGAAAGAAAAAACATACAATCTGGAAAAGAGCAAGCTGAATTATCTGTTTTCTGATTATATGACTGCATATCCAGAAAACTCTACAGACTCTTCCAAAAGACTCCTAGATTTGATGAATGACTTCAGTAAGGCTTCATGACACAAACTCAATATAGCAAAATTATTAGCATATCTATACACCAATAATAATCAAGCTAAGTACCAAATAAAAATCTCAATCTTATTTATAATTCTTTCACAAAATTAAATAACTAGGAATACATTTAAATAAATAAATAAAGATTTACAAGTAAAACTCAAAACACTGATGAAAAAAATTATAGATGACATAAATGGAAAAACATTCCAGACTTATGGAAGGGAATAATCATTATTGTTAAAATGAGCATACCACCCTAAGTAATTTACAGTTTCAGTGCAATTTATATCAAATACCAGCACTATTTTTCAACAGAATTAGAACAAGAATTCTAAAATTTATATAGAACCAAAGAAAAATCTGAATAACTAATACAATCCTAAGCAAAAAAACAAAGCTGGAGGCATCACATCATTATCTGACATAACAGTATGCTACAAGTCTATAGAAACGGAAACAGGATGGTACTGGCATGAAAATAGATACATAGATCAACAAAACATAATATGTCACTAGGAAAATAGGGACATACCCACAACCAGCCAATATCAACAAAGCTGAAAAAAAGGTACACTGACGAAAGGACATCCTATTCGATAAAAGTTGCTGGAAAGTTGGATAGCCATATCCAGAAGAATGAAACTAAACCCATAACTTTCATCATATACAAAAATTAACTCAGAATAAAAAAAGGCCTTAAATGTAAGATGTGAAACTATAAAAATCATAGAAAAAAATAGGAGAAATTTCTGGACATTGGTCTAGGCCAAAAAATATATGTTTAATTAAGACCTTAAAAGCAAATGTAAAAAATCAACAGTAGAAAAATGTGACTTAAACTAAAAAGCTCTTTACAGCAAAAGTAAAAATCAATAGAGCAAACAGACAACATACAGAATTGGAAAAATATTTGCAAACTATGCATCTCACAAAGGGCAAATATCCAGAATCTAGTAGAAACTCAATGCAACCACAAAACCAACTGGCAAACAAACAAATAACTCTATTAAAAAGCAGGCAAAGGGCCAAGTCTAGTGACTTATGCCTGAAATTTTACCACTGTGAGATGCTGAAGAAGAATTGCTCGACCCAGGAGTTTGAGGATGCAGTGAGCTATGATTGCTCATTTCACTTTTCACTTCAGCTTATGCAACAGAGTGAGACATTGACTCTCTCTATACATATTTATTTAAAGTATGTAAAAAATATAAACAGGTTTAGTTTTACAAAAGAAGACATACAAGCAGCAAACAAACTTATAAAAAATGCTCAACCTTACTAATCATGAGAAAAATGCAGATGAAAACAATAAAATACCATCTTGTACCAGTCAGAATGGCTATAATTAAAAGGTCAGTAAATAGCAGATGTGGACAAGGATGCCTGTATAGTGCGCTTGTACACTATTGGTGGGAGTGTAAATGGGGGGATGGATGCAGCAAACCACCACGGCATGTGTGTACCTATGTAACAATACTACACAAGCTGCATATGTGCCCCAGAACTGAAAGTATAATAATAATAATAAAGATATGGAAAACAGTATAGAGATTCCCCAAGAACTACAAACAAAACTGTCATTCAATTCATCAAATCTACTTCTGGTTTTCTACCCGAAAGGAAAAAAAAAGTTATATCAAAAAATAAAAATAAAAACCACTTGCACCCATGTTTATTGCAGCACTATTCAAAGTAACAAAGTCATGGAATCAGCTTAAAGTATCCATCAATAGATGATGGGATAAAGAAAATGTGTTGTACACATATACTATGTAATACTATTCAGGCATAAAAGGAATAAAGTCATATCTTTTGCAGCAACCTAGACAAAATTGGAGGCCACTATCTTAAGTGAAATAACTCAGAAATAAGCAGTCTAATACCACATGTTCTCACTTGTGGCATTGAAATTTCTGGGAGCCAAACAACAGGTCCATATAAATGTAAAGAGTGGAGTACTAGACATTGGAGACTTGGAAAGGTGAGACGTGGGAAAGGAATGACAGATGAGAAATTATCTATTAAATACCATGTATACTATTCAGGTTATGGTTACAGTAAAAGCCCGAACTTCTTCACTATAGAATATATTCATGTAATAAGGCTGCACTTTACTCCCTAAATTCATAAACGTTAATAAAAATAAATTTTAAATTTTTGTATTCCAATGCTTTTGCAAACAGTGTAATATATGTTTAAAATGAAACTAACTTCAAGAATAGATATGTTCATTGTAAAGCCAACCATTATTTGCAAATAATCATTATTATTATTTATTTAAATGTACATTAAAAAACATATATATGCATTTACTCAAAAACATGTATTAAGCTTGTCTAACACATAGGTGGGTTTAATAAATACTAAGACATAAGCTGATATGTTACAATTTAAAAAGTGGTATAATTTATTTTAAGATATACATAAAATAGTAATGTCATAGACACTTTCAATTACTATAGCACTGATAACAAAACATAAAGTTAACATGTAAAGTCTAAAAGATGATTAGACAAATTATAATATTATTTGTAAAATTTTAAACTATTGTTTAAATTCCTATTTTAATTTTAAATGTAAATTTATAGGCTATGTCTTAATATCTAATATTGGCCTGTCTTAGCCTCTCCTGATCCAATACTTAGAGATAAGACTTAAGTCAAGGTAGTTAACCCTCTTCCACTTCAATTTTCTTCTTCCAAATAATGATAGTCAAGTTTTCTTAAGTGCTTAATATGTGACAGGAGTGCAGCTAAACATTGAATCATTTAATTCTCTTATTGCGTAAAAGAAAGCAGGCTTCTTAAAATGTAAGTTTTTATATATAAAGTATACTTATATATATTTATTTATAAAATTCTGGGAAAATCCAAAGTAATCTACAGTAACAGAAGGACCTGTAGTTTATGGGTAGGTGAAGAGATATGTAGTACATACTTAGATATATTTATTTATAAAATTCTGGGAAAATTCAAGGTAATCTATAGTAACAGAAGGATCTGTAGATGAAGAGATGGATAGACTTTTGAAACAGAATAAAAATTATTTTTGATATGTATACTAGCTTCATTGTGGTAATGGTTTTACAATGAGACGTGTGTGTGTGTGTGTGTGTGTGTGTGTGTGTGTGTGTGTGTGTCAAAACTTATAAACTATATACTTTAAATATGTGTAGTAAATTGCACATTAGTTTTGCCTAAGAAACTCATTTATGAATTATATATACATATTATGCATATTTTTTATATCTCTTTTCTTTTTTTTCTCTTCCCAAATTTCCTTATCCTGGTCTTCCTTTCCTAAGGCATCAATATGGCAGCTAATTATATGTAGCTGTGAGGTAGAGTTTGTGAGCAGTGCAAGAGCATGAGCTGAAGTTGGGCACCCATGCAAAGTGCTGGCTTGAAGTCCTACTGTCCAATGATATGAATCCATATAAATATATAATGCATAATTATATATTATGTATGTGTATATATGTCTATCTCTGTGTGTGCATATATATATATACCCATATACGTATATTTATATGTGTGTGTGTATGTGATTGTTAGTAAGTGTGGTTTGTTCTGTTTACCTGATGCCCAGAGTCTAAAATGTATCTTGAAAGAAATTACATTTATTAAGAGTACTATTATAGAAGACATTTCCACATAAATTATAACGTACAATTTTTTTTTCTTTTTGAGACCGAATCTAACTCTGTCGTCAGGCTGTAGTGCAGTGGTGAAACCTCCGCTCACTGCAACCTCCGCCTACCGAGTTCAAGCGATTCTCCTGCCTCAGCCAACTAAGTAGCTGGGACTACAGGTACTCACCACCAGGCCCAGCTAATTCTTGTATTTTTAGTAGAGATGTGGTTCCAACATGTTTACCAGGATGGTGTCGATCTTTGACCTTGTGATCCACCCACTTCGGTCTCTGAAAGTGCTGGGATTACAGGTGTGAGCCACCGTGCCTGGCCAACCTATGATTTTTTTCGGAATTAATTTTTATTAACAAGCTGTGATTAAATTAATTTATTAGTGATGAATTCTATGACTATTAAAAGAGCTATTTAGAACCTAGCAGATTAATTTGAAAATAAAATATAGAATTCTAGTTTGACACATAACCTATGACTCATCTAGTTTTTTAAAATATAAATTTTAAATTTTTATATATTGTGGGTACATAATAGGTATGTGTATATAGTATGTATTTATGGGGTATATGAGATATTTTGATACAAGCATAAAATGCATAATAGTCACATAATGGTAAATGGGTTATTCATCACTTCAAACATTTATCTTTTGGGTTACAAAGGATCCAATTATTCTCTTTTAGTTATTTTAAAATGTACAATAAATTATTGCACAATACATTATTGTGACTGTAGTCACCTTAATGTGCTATGCAAATATTTTAATAAAATATTGGCCTAATAGTAAATACAAATATTTACATTTAAAAGTTACACTTTTATTTTGATACTATTAATGGGGGGTGGCTTTTGGAAAGTGATTAAGTCATGAGTGCTTTACTCTCATAAGTGGGATTAGTGCTTTTATAAAAGAGATTGAAGAGAGGGCCCTAGGCCCCTCTTGCCCTCCACCCTTCTGCCATATGAGAATACAGCATTTGTTCCTGCTATCACGTGATCATGCAGCAACAAAGCATCATCTCTGAAGCAAAGAGTGAGCCCTTACCAGAAACTGAGTTAGCTGATATCTTGATCTGGGAATTTCCAGCCTTTAGAACTGTGAGAAACAAATTTATGTTGTTTACAAGTTACTTCATCTATGGCATTTTGTCAAAGTAGCAAGGACAGATTCAAACATCATTTTTCTCTCTATATAAACATGCTAACTAAATTTCTGGGAATAAATCCATGCTAATTTGTTAGAGCAGTGGTTCTAGAAGTATGTTCTATGGACCTTTTGGGCTTTTTGCAACCAATTGAAATGATCCATAGGCCTGAATTATTTTTATGAAAATGCTAAGGCATTATTTATATTTTTAATTGTGTTAAAATATGTGCTTATGGTACAAAAATAATGTTGGTAAAATTGCAAACATCCATAAATGAATTAAAGTATATCAAATTCTATCAGTAGTTACTGTATTTTATACTCCTATAAACTATAAACTTTGCTGAATGTTACAGAATATCTTGCTAAATGTAATGGTTAAATGTTATGTGTCAACTTTGCAAGGCTATAGTACCCAGGTAATGGGGAGTTATTTTACAGATATGATTAACATCTATCTCAGTTTACTTTAAATAAAGGAGATTACCTTCAACAATATTGATGGACTTCATCCAATCAGTTGAAGGCCTTAAGAGGAAAACAAAACAAAGTTTTTTTCAGAGAAGAAGAAATTCTGCCTCAAGACCATAACATAGAAATTATGCCTGAGTTTCCAACCTGTTGGCCTGCCCTATGTATTTCAAATTTAAGGATGCAACCTTAACTCTTGCCTCAGTTTCCTGCCTACCAGTCTCCCAACAGAATTTAGATTTGCCAGCTCCCATTAATATGAGTCAATTCTTTAAAATAAAACTGCCAAAGAGACTTAGGGTGGTGGACTGAGTATTTAAACAAAATGTATAACTAATAAAAATTGGTTTATCTTTTAGAAATAGAACAAAAATAAAGGCGAGTGAGTGCTGTGGCAGTAGCTTGAAGATAGAGATAAAAGTGCAAGATGCCTGAGACATTTAGTTCTGATAGATTTATTAAAGTAATACTTTTTTTGTTATGAAATTTTTAAAAAGACTGGAGGAATCTTGACATGAATTAACATGACTTGTGTCAGAAATGATGTAAGATGGTGTAAGAAATTTCAATATCATTGGTAATTAGGAATGTGACAGAAGAAAAAGAAGAAAAAGTAAACAAATTATCCCATCTTGGGTGTCAGAAAGAATGACAGGAAGAAAGCAATCCAGAGGATAATGCTGATTTTGAATGATAAATTCAAAAGTAAGAGATTTAGTATAGCAGTTTCTTATGGATGACATACAAGTTACTATGGCTTACAACAATGCCAATTTATGAATTTATAGTTTCTGGAGAGAAAGTGAATGAAATGAAACTAGGCTAGAATCAAGGTTGTATTTCTTCTGGAGGCTCTAGTAGGTCATCTGTTATCTTGCCTTTTCCGGCTGACATTGGTGTCCAGATTCCTTGGTTAAAAATTATCTTTTTCCATCTTCAGAATTAGGGACAGTAGTTTGAGTTATCACACCCACATATCGTGTCCTTCTCTTCTTCCTCTTTCTTCTAATTTAAAAGACTCTTGTGATTACATTGAGTGCCCCTGGATAATTCCAGATACTATTCTCATCATAAACTTAGCTGATGAGCAACCTTAAATTTATCTGCAATTATAATTTCCCTTTGCTATATGACATAATATATTCATAGCTTCATAGCATTAGGATGTAGAAATCTTTGTGTGTATATTATTCTGCCTACCACACATGGATAGAAGAAGAGAAGCTGGCCAGGTGCAGTGGCTCACACCTGTAATCCCAGAAGTTTGGGAGGCTGAGAGACAGATCACCTGAGGTCAGAGGTTTGGGATCAGCCAATACGGCAAAAGCCCGTCTCTACAACAAAAATACAAAACTTAGCCAGGCATGGTGGTGGGCATCTGTAATCCCAGCTACTGGGGAGGCTGAGGGAGGAGAATCACTTAAACCTTGGAGGTGGAGGTTGTAGTGAGCTGAGGTCATGCCACTATACTCCAGACTGGGTAACAGAGCAAGACTCTACCTCCAAAAAAAAAAAAAAAAAAAGGGAGAAGCCATTTAATTACGAATGTTTGGTATTATTTCACTTATTTTCACTTATTTGGTTTATTTAATAAAATTTCCTTTTACTGTTATATCTCTGTGGCTCTCTTTCATTGTTACTCATTTTAACTGTGCACTAGTTTACCCAAATTGTTTTGCTTCACCTTAATAGATACTACACATTTTCCCTAAATAAATTATTATTATGTTATCCCCTTAATACTAAAAATCAATTAAAAAACATTTTACAGTCTAATTATGTGTACTGAATAAAATACAAATTTCAACTCTTGTGTTCATTATTTTACAAAACACTCTCCTTTACTTTTGGTTCTTCTCACAGCCTCCTTATATCAGCCAGAAAAATTATGTGGAAAATTCTATATCCGATTCAAAATCTTTCCTTTACCTTTTTAAAAAAATATATATTTATATATAAGGGGTTGGAACTACAAGTTTATATTGTGTCTATACAGGAATGCTTTTCTGCCTCACTATGGGTAAAGCATTCCACTGTTGCATAAGGTTTGTGAGTACCGCAGATGGCAGCAGGTGAATTTTTAATGTTTTTTTTGCATATGCACAACTCTCCACACAAAAATAAGAGAGTGTCTCCTTAACATTTATTGTTTCTCCAAGGTCAAAAAGAGAATGCAGTCAACTCAAATTATGGCTACTATAGACTAGAAGCAATGTGTTACTAGACAACTCCTAACATCCACAATTTCATTTTGATAATTTTAAATTGAAATGAAAACAATGCACATATCCCTGGTCTCTAAAGCATTTTGTTAAAAAATAATTTGTTATGTCAATACATTGCATTCATTTTAAGGAGAAGTCAAGAATATGTTTTTTATCAAAATCATTTTACTACTGTATTGTTCATATACTCGAGACAAATATTTTATATTAGGTTTCAGGGGATTCATTCTTACTTATTAGGCCTTTCTGGTCAAGAACTAAAAATTTACTTTTTAATTAACTGGGAAAATATATAAAATGTGTTGTGATATAGAGGAGTCTCAGAAAATTGCTTCAGGATCCCAAACAATCATGGATCATAGAGACAAGAACTGAAAGAAATGAAGAGAATAATTTATCTCATAATCTAATTTTAATATTTTTTTCCTTCTCCTCATTTTCATGAATACTTCTTTCTTTCCTCTCATATTCTCTCTTCTTTTCTCTTCTCTTCTCTGCTTTTACTTCTAAAATTCTCAAAAGTACAGACTCTTCACCCTATTCAGAATTCCCAGAGTTTCATCTTGAGTATATTTGATAGTAGCTCCAGAACCGCATTATAACAATGACCTTGAACTTTCATTCAGTACTTGGGCGCACCTATTATATGCTAGCCATTGTTGAAGAATTTTACTATACATTAATGATGTTAAAAAAGAATTTTGTTTTTATATATTTTATGATTTATTGAAAAGAGACAGGCAATAAACAATAGACACTGACTAGTAAATTATATACCATGTTAGAAAATAATGAGCATTATTTAAAAAAAACAGCAACACTACAGAAGACTGCAGTGGCCAGAAATATGTTTAGAAGTAAATTGCAATTTTAAGTCAAATAATCAGGGCAAGCATGTTTCATTGGCAATATTTTTGTGTGTTCCTTGGCTACAATTCTGTGAGAGTTAAGTTGCAACTGATTTACTTCAGGTTGATACAATTCCATTTTATACTCAGATAGTCAGATAGTTTTGATGGCATTTTACAAGTAGCCATGCCCCATCTATGTAGTGGTAAATTAGGAGTTTATTTACCATAAAAACACAAACCCAGTGATATTCTAATAATAGCATTTCTTAGATTGGACCTCTCTTCTATTCAAATATCATGAATCTATTTACCTAGAGTGTTCAACATATTTAAAAGGTGATTATACTGGGTCACATGGCTTCTTTTCTCCCCAGAAATTTCTCCTGGATAGGAACCATGATGTAGCTGCTTAATTTGTGGCTACTCAGGGAACATAAGCCCTGCAGTTCAGTATTCTCCACTGTATGCAATTTATAGGCAAATATTACTTTCAGGTCAAATGAAAAATTACCAGAAGAGTAGGCATAACCTAAGAACCATGAACAGACTAATAGTTGTAATCAGCTCCCCATAAACTGAGTCACTAGGGGATACTGTTTCACATCTTTTGTTCAGATTATACGAGTAGAGGATTTAGTGTTTATAAACCAGCAGGAGAACAATCTTCTTTCATATTGAGAAATCAATATGGAAGTTTCTTCTAATACCATTCATTAGTAAATGACTGATCTGAAAGAGATAGCTAAGAATAATATTCCCCTGCTCTGACCTAGTCACATGGAATTATTCTGATGGCATCTCTCCCTGGGGATTGAAATCTACTTATGTGCATCTCTGCTGTCTGCCCTGATGTTTGCTTGTTTCCTTATATTTTCCATTTGAACCTAACCATTGCCTGCCTTGTTCAGGCTCTCTGATTTGTCAGGTGTACTATCTACCCACTAAGCTGGTAATAATAAGAAGTTTATTAATTCTTTTACTTGAATCTATACCTGAGCAGATGTTATAGAGTTTGACTGTCCCTGTCACTTGATAATGGACCTGTATTCACAGTCCCAACTTGGCTATATGGAATGAAATTATTATTCTTCTCAAGTACTGTTAAAAATATATATTGTTAAGGACAGTGATACTGCATCTTCCACATTATGAGTAATCAATGAGTACTCATAAACTTAAATGTTGCCCAAGTAAACTGTTAAGACAAAGTGAAAAAAAAAAATGACTGCGAGGTGCAAAAAAGAATCAGTTGTATATTCGCACTTTTCCTACTTCTTTATTTACACTTTCTAATCCCAGAAATCTTTCCAGGGTAGTACTCTACCTATATATATTTCTTCCATATTCATTGTAGAATAGTTGAATTAACTACATCCCTTATTTCACCTATTTTAAGTGACAGTTCATTTGCTCTATGGCTCGAAAGGGATAAAGAATGTCCATTTGATATTGTTTCATTGCTCATTTCCGTACTTAGGTTGCAGTAAATATATATCCTGATCAGAAGAAATGTATTTTGGATGATAAGACTGAATGAATAATGTGCAGTTACAAACCCTTAATTATATTTGCAAGGTTGCTTCTCTTACTGGGTAAGTGACATCTAGAGTATATTAGGGGTCAATCTTGGTTAATACCCGCTTATAGCCACATGGGACTACCATTAATAATCTGATGTAATCCATTTGCTGGCTATGCACTGGCCTAGATCCTTGAAAAATTTAATCCACCTCCATTTCCAAATGATTCTTATCCTGTTAACATTGAGTGCATTATTTATATTAGCCATTTCATTCAGTACAAGAGGAATTAGTTATGTCCATGACCATCAATGCATGTCCTGAGCACAGCATATCCAATTATTTCATGAATACAGTAATGACTCTAGGAATCTGATTTAGACATCAACATTAGTGTTCCAATCTCTGTCCAAGTTGGGAAGTGGATTATGTTTATTTTTATTTTTCTACATTTTGGTACCATTATCAGGTATCTCCATTACTTACATTATCCTTTTCTCCATTACTCAAAGAAAGCCTATTTAGAGTTATTTTTGTCCTATTACAGAAATTCTTTTGCCTGATAATTCAGCAAGTCTATTGGTTTCAGCCCAAGAGTTGTAAAAATTCAAATAATCTAAAAATGAGAGCCTACTGTAATTTTTTCTATTATTAAACAGCTTGTATCTTTGCCTCTTGAACAGACTTTATTTTACCTTCTTCCAACAAGTATTACTGCATGCAATCAGAATCCTGCTGGTTTCAAAAGTAAAACCTAGTGTTTAATCCAAATAATCCCATCTGTGAACTGGAGAGCTGCTTTTACGTTGAATGGGAGAGAATTATAAACTTCAGACCATACAGCAATGTCAGAGTGGAGGTTTCCTAGGGCTCAACAATCTGCCCTATGGGCAGTGAATCTACCTTCTCATCCACGCAGTGTACTACTATTAAAATTCATTCTTTAGCATGCTCTTGAATATACTATTTCCATATTGTGAGTGAGCTTTAATGTGCTGTTCCTTGACTATTTGAATATCTCTTTAATATCACCCAAGATATAATTGAAAATTCTGTCCTAAGAATTACCTAATACTCTTCTGTGTTTACAGGTGTGGAGAGTTTTGGCTAATGTCAGTAACAAGTTAGCAATTGTCTTTCAAATGAAAATTTTTATGTCTAAAACTGGAGTACCACTATTTTGCCAAAGTCCAGTCTTCCAGTGTAAATACATTCTGAATGTAGATATTTCTAAAATTATCTGAGCTGCTAGATCACACGGTCCCAGTGAGGCTCCCTGTACCGCTGCCTCTGTGAACTCCTTCACGATTGCTTCTTCCTCACTCAGTTACAGAGTTCTTTCCAATGACCTTGTGAACAGGGATCAGTGGGATTCCTGTTTGAGGAATATTATTTTGCCAAAAGAATAGTAACCTGTTAGCTTCTGAGTTTCTTGCTTATTTCCAGTGTCTATGAGAGGTAGTAACTTTTTCCTCACAATTTGAAGATCATTTTTGATGGCTTAAAATTAACTTATTCCCAGGGATTTCACAGATTAGGCTGAGCATTGACTTTATCTGAAATTTTCCATAAGCCTCTATTAGTCACATGAGTGACTAAGGTACTTAACTTTTTATGAGCTTCTTTCTTTCCTTCATCTTTTTTTTTACTTTCTTTCTTCCTCCCACTTCTATTAAAAATTTTAAGTGAATAGTAAAATATATGATAGTTCAGACCAACTATCATAATATTATTAATATAGTGTGCTACCAAGTCCAAGTCCTGCCACCTAGATTTTGACAATATGCAGATACATTTGATAGCTCTGTAGAACACTGAATTTGTAATATTTTTTTTCAATAAGAATGCAATCTCTGCCTGATCATGTTCCAATACTGATATTAAAAACAGAATGATAGATCCAAGGTTATAATATCAACAAATATTTTGATTATAACTTCAATATATCTTCCACTCAAAAGAAAGTAATTCAACAGAAGAACCTGAGGTTTGCTAAAATATCTTTAATAAAAATAGAGAAGTCAAACAAAAGCCTATATATAGATTAAAAAATAAAATAAATATTGTAAAAACTAGTAGATCCATAAAAATGTAACCCAGGAACATTTTTAAAGAAAACTTATCTTCTAGGAAAAATAATTATATCCTATTTATTTCTGCAACTTGAGGCCCTAGCACAATATATTGCATATATTCAGCACTTAAAGAATGTATTTTTATTAATTGAAACAACATGATATTTTAAACAACCTAATTTTTAGTTGACATTAGGGCTGGGAGTAGGGGCCAGGGAGAGGCAAGAAGAAAAAAAATCACCAAATCTCATGCCACTTCAACAGTCTACATTTTATAGAATCTTTCTGTAGTTTGGCATGGTGGCGCGTGCCTGTAATCCCAGCTACTCAGGAGGCTGAGGCAGGAGAATTGCCTGAACCCAGGAGGCGGAGGTTGCGGTGAGCCGAGATCGCGACATTGCACTCCAGCCTGGGCAACAAGAGCGAAACTCCGTCTCAAAAAAAAAAAAAAAAAAAAAGAATCTTTCTACTTAACTACCCTATCGCTCATGAATACTTAAGCATGGCTCCTTCTGCTCTGAACAATAACAGTGGTTGATGTACTAATAAAGATGTACTGAGCTGTATAAAACCGAAGTTGAGTTGTCAAACTGAAGAGCACATAGCGACTGTTTTCTCCTGTGTACTCAGGATTTAAATTATGTTCTGTCCACAGCAAAAC
>NW_022438590.1:0-13541 GCF_009761245.1 Sapajus apella
ACACCCGCCTATGAGTGAGAACATGTGGTGTTTGATCTTCTGCTCTTCTGTCAGTTTGCTGAGGATGATGGTTTCCAGGTTCATCCATGTCCCTACAAAGGACCCAAACTCATCGTTTTTTATGGCTGCATAATATTCCATGGTGTATATGTGCCACATTTTCCCTATCCATTCTATCGTCGATGGGCATTTGGGTTGCTTCCAGGTCTTTGCTCTTGTAAACAGTGCTGCAATGAACATTCGTGTACACGTGTCCTTATAGTAGAATGATTTGTAATCCTTTGGATATATACCCAGTAATGGGATTGCTGGGTCAAATGGAATTTCTATTTCTAGGTCCTTGAGGAATCGCCACACTGTCTTCCACAATGGTTGAACTAATTTACACTCCCACCAATAGTGCAAAAGTGTTCCTATATCTCCACATCCTCTCCAGCATCTGTTGTCTCCAGATTTTTTAATGATCGCCATTCTAACCGGCGTGAGATGGTATCTCAGAGTAGTTTTGATTTGCATTTCTCTGATGACCAGTGATGATGAGCATTTTTTCATATGTTTGTTGGCCTCACGTATGTCTTCTTTCGTAAAGTGTCTGTTCATATCCTTTGCCCACTTTTGAATGGGCTTGTTAGTTTTTTTCTTGTAAATCTGCTTTAGGTCTTTGTAAATTTTGGATATCAGCCCTTTGTCAGATGGGTAAACTGCGAAAATTTTTTCCCAATCTGTTGGTTGCCGATTCACTCTAATGATTGTTTCTTTTGCTGTGCAGAAGCTGTGGAGTTTGATTAGGTCCCATTTGTCTATTTTGGCTTTTGTTGTCAATGCTTTTGGCGTTTTGGTCATGAAGTCCTTGCCTACACCTACGTCCTGAATGGTTTTGCCTAGATTTTCTTCTAGGGTTTTTATGGTGTTAGGTCTTATGTTTAAGTCTTTAATCCATCTGGAGTTAATTTTAGTGTAAGGTGTCAGGAAGGGGTCCAGTTTCTGCTTCTGCACATGGCTAGCCAGCTGGAAAGAGATATTTCCAGCCATATACAGGCTCCTAAGAATTAGCTTTAAGATCGCATCTAAATCGCAGGTGAAACGCCTCTTTCAAATGGCTCCGCTGTATTTTCGTTCAACTTCAGTAGTTGCATCTATATTTAGATTCACCGAGTTAGATACAAGTTTCTTCTAAAAGCTGCGTTTGGATATTCCTGAGTTAATGGGAATAATGGGTGTAATGAGAAATATCTGGCTTTAAAACAAAAGCGGAGCTATGTAGCAGAATGATTCTCTAGGTGTATATTAAACTTAGAGAGTTAAACTAGTGTGTGAATGTAGCAGTTTACTAACCCTTTCTTTGGAGAATCTGGAAAGAGATATTTCCAGCCTTATACAGAATCTTAAGAATTAGCTTTAAGATCGCATCTAAATCATACTAGAAACGTCTCTTTCAAACTCCTCCACTGTGTGTTCGTTCACCTTAGGAAGTTTCATCTATGTTTAGATTCTGCGAGTTAGAAACACGTTTCTCCAAAAAGCTGCGTTTGGATATTGCTGAGTGAATGGGAGTATATGGTTTAATGAGAAATATCTGGCTGTAAATCAAAAACGGAGCTATGTAGCAGAATGATTGTCAAGGTGTTGTTTAACTTACAGGGTTAAACGGATGCGTGAATGTAGCACTTCAGAAACCCTTTCCTTGGAGAATCTGGAAAGAGATATTTCCAGCCATATACAGGCTCATATGAAGTAGCTGTAAGATCGCGTCTAAACCATAGGAGAAACGTCTCTTTCAAACTGCTCTCTTATGTGTTCGTTCACCTTTGGAAGTTGCATCTATGTTTAGATTCAGCGATTTAGAAACACGTTTCTTCTAAAATCTGCGTTTGTATATTCCTGAGTGAATGGGAGTATAGGGTGTAATGAGAAATATATGGCTCTAAAACAAAAACGGAGCTATGGAGCTGATGATTGTCAAGGTGTGTATTCAACATATAGAGTTAAACAGATGTGTGAATGTGGCAGTTCAGAAACCCTTTCCTTGGAGAATCTGGAAAGAGATATTTGCAGGCATATACAGGCTCCTAAGAATTAGCTTTAAGATCACGTCTAAACCACTGGAGAAACGTCTCTTTTAAACTGCTCTCCTCTGTGTTCGTTCACCTTAGGAACTTGCAACTATGTTTCGATTCAGCGAGTCAGAAACACGTTTCTTCTAAAACCTGTGTGTCTATATTCTTGAGAGAATGGGAGTATACAGTGTAATGAGAAATATCTTACTCTAAAACAAACACGGAGCTATGTAGCAGAATGATTGTCAAGGTGTATATTAAACTTACAGAGTTAAGCAATTGTGTGAATGTAGCAGGTGAATAACCCTTTCGTTGGAGAATCTAGAAGGAGATATTTCCGGCAATATACAGACTCTTAAGTATTAGCTGTAAGATCGCGTCTAAATCACATTAGAAACGTCTCTTTCAAACTGCTCTGCTGTGTGTTTGTTTACCTTCGGAGGTTGCATGTATGTTTAGATTCAGCCAGTTATAAACACGTTTCTCCAAAAAGCGGCGTTTGTATACTCCTGAGTGAATGTGAGTATAGTGTGTCATTAGAAATATTGGGCTCTAAAACAACAACGGAGGTATATAGCACAACGATTGTTAAGGTGTATATTAAACTTAAAGAGTTAAGCAATTGTGTGAATGTAGTTGTTCACTAACACTTTCTTTGGAAAATCTGGAAAGAGATATTTACAGCCATATACACACTGTTAAGAATTAGCTTTAAGATCGCATCTAAATCATACGAGAAACGTCTCTTTCAAACTGCTCCACTGTGTGTTCGTTCACCTTAGGTAGTTGCATCTATGTTTCGATTCAGCGAGTTAGAAACACGTTTCTTCTCTAAGCTGCGTTTGGATATTCCTGGGTTATTGGGATTATAGGGTGTAATGAGAAATATCTGGCTCTAAGACAAAATCGGAGCTATGTAGCAGAATGATTGTCAAGGTGTATGTTCAACTTACAGAGTTAAACAGATGTGTGAATGTAGCGGTTCAGCAACACTTTCTTTGGAGAATCTGGAAAGAGATAATTCCAGCCATATGCAGGCTCATAAGATTTAGCGGTAAGATCGCGTCTAACCCACAGGAGAAACGTGTTTTTCAAACTGCTCTGCTGTGTTTCGTTCACATTAGGAAGTTGCATCTATGTTTAGATTCAGCGAGTTAGAAACAAATTTCTTCAAAAAGCTGCGTTTGGATATTCCTGGGTTATTGGGAGAATAGGGTGTAATGAGAAATATCTGGCTCTAAAACAAAAACGGAGCTATGTAGAAGAATGATTGTCAAGGTGTATATTAAACTTACAGAGTTAAATAAATGTGTGAATGTAGCAGTTCACTAACCCTTTCTTTGGAGAATCTGGAAAGAGATATTTCCATCCACATACAGGCTCCTAAGAATTAGCTTTAAGATCGCATCTAAATCACAGGAGAAACGACTCTTTCAAACTGCTCCGTTGTGAGTTCGTTCACCTTAGGAAGATGCATCTATGTTTAGATTCAGCGAGTTAGAAACACGTTTCTTCTAAAAGCTGCGTTTGGATATTCCTGAGTGAAAGGGAATAATGGGTGTAATGATCAATATCTGGCTCTAAAACAACATTGGAGCTATGTAGCAGAATGATTGTCAAGGTGTGTATTAAACTTACCGATTTAAACAATTGTGTGAATGTAGCAGTTCACTAACCCTTTCTTTGGAGAATCTGGAAAGAGATATTTCCATCCACATACAGGCTCCTAAGAATTAGCTTTAGGATCGCATCTAAATCACAGGAGAAACGACTCTTTCAAACTGCTCCGCTGTGAGTTCGTTCACCTTAGGAAGATGCATCTTTGTTTAGATTCAGCGAGTTAGAAACACGTTTCTTCTAAAAGCTGCGTTTGGATATTCCTGAGTGAAAGGGAATAATGGGTTTAATGATCAATATCTGGCTCTAAAACAACATTGGAGCTATGTAGCAGAATGATTGTCAAGGTGTGTATTAAACTTACCGATTTAAACAATTGTGTGAATGTAGCAGTTCACTAACCCTTTCTTTGGAGAATCTGGAAAGAGATATTTCCTTCCATATACAGGCTCCTAAGAATTAGCTTTACGATCGCATCTAAATCACAGGAGAAACGTCTCTTTCAAACTGCTTCGCTGTGTGTTCGTTCACCTTAGAAAGATGCATCTATGTTTAGATTCAGCGAGTTGGAAACATGTTTCCCCAAAAAGCTGCCATCGGGCTCTAAAACAAAAACGGAGCTATGTAGCTGAATGATTGTCAAGGTGTATGTACAAGTTACAGAGTTAAACAGACCTGTGAATGTAGCAGTTCAGAAACACTTTCTTTGGAGAATCTGGAAAGAGATATTTACAGCCATATTCAGGCTCATAAGAATTAGCGGTAAGATCGCGTCTAAACCAAATGAGAAACGTCTCCTTCAAACTGCTCTGCTGTGTTAGGTTCAAATTAGGAAGTTGCATCTATGTTTAGATTCAGCGAGTTAGAAACAGGATTCTTCTAAAACCTGGGTTGGGATATTCCTGGGTTATTGGGGGTATAGGGTGTAATGAGAAATAACTGGTTCTAAAACAAAAAAGGAGCTATGTAGAAGAATGATTGTCAAGGTGTGTATTCAACTTACAGAGTTAGACAGATGTTTCAATGTAGCAGTTCAGAAACCCTTTCCTTAGAGAATCTGGAAAGAGATATTTCCAGCCATATACAGGCTCATAAGAATTAGCTTTAAGATCGCGTCTAAACCACAGGAGAAACGACTCTTTCAAACTGCTCTGCTCTGTGATCGTTCACCTTCGGAAGTTGCATCTATGTTTAGATTCACCGAGTTAGAAACACGTTTCTTCTAAAATATGCGTTTGGATATTCCTTAGTGAATGGGAATATAGGGTGTAATGAGAAATATCGGGCTCTAAAACAAAAACGGAGCTATGAAGCTGAATGATTGTCAAGGTGTATATTCAACATATAGAGTTAAGCAGATGCGTGAATGTAGCAGTTCAGAAACCCTTTCTTTGGAGAATCTGGAAAGGGATATTTCCAGCCATATACAGTCTCCTAAGAATTAGTGGTAAGATCGCGTCTAAAGCACAGGAGAATCGTCTCTTTCAAGCTGCTCTCTTATGTGTTCGTTCAGCTTCGGAAGTTGCATCTATGTTTAGATTCATTGATTTAGAAACACGTTTTTTCTAAAAGCTGCGTTTGGATATTTCTGAGTCAATGGGAATAATGGGTGTAATGAGATATATGTGGATCTAAAACAAAAGCGGAGCAGTGTAGCAGAATGATTGTCAAGGTGTATATTACACTTACAGAGTTAAACCATTGTGTGAATGTAGGAGTTCACTAACCCTTTCTTTGGAGAATCTGGAAAGAGATATTTCCAGCCATATACAGACACTTAAGAATTAGTTTTAAGATGGCATCTAAATCATACGAGAAACATCTCTTTCAAACTGCTCCACTGTGTTTTCGTTCATCTTCGGAAGTTGCATCTATGTTTAGATTCAGCGAGTTAGAAACACGATTCTTCTAAAAACTGCTTTTGGATATTCCTGAGTGAATGGGAATAATGGATGTAATGAGAAATATCTGGCTTTAAAACAAAAGCGGAGCTATGTAGCAGAATGATTGTCAAGGTGTATGTTCAACTTTCAGAGTTAAACAAATATGTGAATGTAGCAGTTCAGAAACCCTTTCGTTGGAGAATCTGGAAAGAGATAATTCCAGCTATATACAGGCTCATAAGATTTAGCGGTAAGATCGCGTCTAAACCACAGGAGAAACATCTCTTTCAAACTGCTCTGCTCTGTGTTCCTTACCCTTAGGAAGTTGCATCTATGTTTAGATTCAGCGAGATCGAAACACGTTTCTTCTAAAAGCTGCGTTCGTATATTCCTGAGTGAATGGAGTATAGGGTGTAATGAGAAATATCTGGCTCTAAAACAAAAGCGGAGCTATGTAGCAGAATGATTGTCAAGATGTACAATAAACTTACAGATTTATACAATTGTGTGTATGTAGCAGTTCACTAACCCTTTCTTTTTAGTATCTGGAAAAAGATATTTCCAGCCATATACAGACTCTTAAGTATTAGCTTTAAGATAGCATCTAAATCATACGAGAAACGTCTCTTTCAAACTGCTCTGCTCTGTATTCGTTCACCTTAGGAAGTTGATCTATGTTTAGATTCAGCGAGTTAGAAACACGTTTCTTCTGAAATCTGCGTTTGGATATTCCTTAGTGAAGGGGATTATAGGGTGTAATGAGAAATATCGGGCTCTAAAACAACAATGGAGCTGTGTAGAAGAATGATTGTCAAGGTGTACATTCAACTTAGGGATGTAAACAGATGTGTGAATGCAGCAGTTCAGAAAAACTTTCTTTGGAGAATCTGGTAAGAGATATTTCCAGCCATATACAGGCTCCTAAGAATTAGCGGTAAGGTCGCGTCTAAACCACAGTAGAATCGTCTCGTTCAAACTGGTGTGCTGTGTGTTCGTTGACCTTAGGAAGTAGCATCTATGTTTTGATTCAGCGAGTTAGAAACACGGTTCTTCTAAAAGCTGCGTGTCGATATTCTTGAGAGAACGGGAGTATACTGTGTAATGAGTAATATCTGGCTCTAAAACAAAAACGGAGCTATGTAGCAGAATGATTTTCAAGGTGTATGTTCAACTTACAGAGTTAAACACATGCGTGATTGTAGCAGTTCACAAACACTTTCTTTGGAGAATCTGGAAAGAGATAATTACAGCCATATACAGGCTCATAAGATTTAGTGGTAAGATGTCGTCTAAACCACAGGAGAAAAGTCTCTTTCTAACTGCTCTGCTGTGTTTGGTTCACATTAGGAAGTTGCATCTATGTTTAGATTCAGCGAGTTACAAACAGGTTTCTTCTAAAAGCTGCGTTTGTATATTCCCGGGTTATTGGGAGTATAGGGTGTAATGAGAAATACCTGGCTCTAAAAATAAACGGAGTTATGTAGAAGAATGATTGTCAAGGTGTGTATTCAACTTACCGATTTAGGCAGATGTGTGAATGTAGCAGTTCACAAACCCTTTCCTTGGAGAATCTGGAAAGAGATATTTCCAGCCATATACAGGCTCATAAATTAGCTTTAAGATTGCGTCTAAACCACAGGAGAAACGTCTCTTTCAAACTGCTCCGCTGTGTGTTCGTTCACCTTCGGAAGTTGCATCTATGTTTCGATTCAGCGAGTTAGAAACACGTTTCTTCTATAATCTGCGTTTGTATATTCCTGAGTGAATGGGAGCATAGGGTGTAAAGAGAAATATCTGGCTCTAAAACAAAAACGGAGCTATTCAGCTGAATGATTGTCAACGTGTATATTCAACATATAGAGTTAAACAGATGTGTTAATATAGCAGTTCAGAAAAACCTTTCTTTGGATAATCTGGAAAGACATATTTCCAGCCATAAACAGGCTCATGAGAATTAGCGTTAATATCGCGTTTAAACCACAGGAGGTACGTCTCTTTCGAAGTGCTCTGCTGTGTGTTCGTTGACCTTAGGAAGTTGCATCTATGTTTAGACTCGGCGAGTTAGAAAAACGTTTCTTCTAAAACCTCCGTGTCAATATTCTTGAGTGAATGGCAGTATACAGTGTAATCAGAAATATCTGGCTCTAAAAAAAACTGGAGCTATGGAGCAGAATGATTGTCAATGTGTATATTCAACTTAGATAGTTAAACACATATGTGAATGTAGCAGATGAATAACCCTTTCTTTGAAGAATCTGGAAAGAGATATTTCCAGCAATATACAGACTTTTAAGAATTAGCTATAAGATCGCGCCTAAATCACATTAGAAATATGTCTTGCAAAATGCTCCCTTATGTGTTCGTTCACCTTCGGAAGTTGCATCTATGTTTAGATTCAGAGAGTTAGAAACACGTTTCTCCAAAAAGCTGCGTTTGGATATTCCTGAGTGAATGGGAGTATAGGGTTTAATGAGACATATCTGGCTATAAAACAAAAACGGAACTATGTAGCAGAATGATTGTCAAGGTGTATATTAAACATACGGAGTTAAACAATTGTGTGAATGTAGCACTTCACTAACCCTTTCTTTCGAGAATCTGGAAAGAGATATTTCCAGCCATATACAGGCTCCTAAGAATTAGTTTTAAGATCACATCTAAATCACAGGACAAACGTCTCTTTCAAACTGCTCCGCTGTGTGTTCGTTAACCCTCGGGAGTTGCATCTATGTTTAGACTCAGCGAGATAGAAACACGTTTCTCCAAAAAGCGGAGTTTGGGTATTCCTGAGTGAATGGGAGTATAGGGTGTAATGAGAAATATCTGGCTCTGAAACAAAAGCGGAGCTATGTAGCAGAATGATATTCAAGGTGTGTATTTAACTTACAGTGTTAAACAATTGTGTGAATGTAGCACTTCACTAACCATTTCTTTGACTAATCTGGAAAGAGATATTCCCAGCCATATACAGACTCTTAAGAATTAGCTTTAAGATCGCATCTAAATCATACGAGAAACGACTCTTTCAAACTGCTCCACTGTGTGTTCGTTCACCTTAGGAAGTTGCATCTATGTTAGATTCAGCGAGTTAGAAACACGTTTCTTCTTAAAGCCGCGTGTCGATATTCTTGAGTAAATGGGATTATAGGGTGTAATGAGAAATATCTGGCTCTAAAACAAAAACGGAGCTATGTAGCGGAATGATTGTCAAGGTGTATGTTAAACTTACAGAGTTAAATAATTGTGTGAATGTAGCAGTTGAATAACCCTTCTTTGGAGAATCTGGAAAGAGATATTTCCAGCCATAAAAAGGCTCATAATAATTAGCTTTAAGATCGCGTCTAAACCACAGGAGAAATGTCTCTTTCAAACTGCTCTGCTGTGTGTTCGTTCACCTTAAGAAGTTGCATCTATGTTTTGATTCAGCGAGTTAGAAACACGTTTCTCCAAATAGCGGCGTTTGGATATTCCTGAGTGAATGGGAATAATGCATGTAATGAGAAATATCTGGCTCTAAAAGAAAAGCGGAGCTATATAGCAGAATGATTTTCAAGGAGTATATTAAACTTACAGAGTAAAACAATCGTGTGCAGGTAGCATTTCACTAACCCTTTCTTTGGAGAATCTGGAAAGAGATATTTCCAGCCATATACAGACTCTTCAGAATTAGCTTTAAGATGGCATCTAAATCCCAGGAGAAACGTCTCTTTCAAACTGCTCCGCTGTGTTTTCGTTCACCTTTGGAAGTTGCATCTATGTTTAAATTCAGCGAGTTAGAAACACGTTTCTCCAAATAGCGGCGTTTTTATATTACTGAGTGAATGGGAGTATAGGATGTAATGAGAAATATCGGGCTCTAAAACAAAAACGGAACTAAGCAGCTGAATGATTGTCAAGGTGTATATTCAACATATAGAGTTAAACAGATGTGTTAATATAGCAGTTCAGAAAACCTTTCTTTGGATAATCTGGAAAGACATATTTCCATCCATAAACAGGCTCATGAGAATTAGCGGTAATATCGCGTTTAAACCACAGGAGGTACGTCTCTTTCGAAGTGCTCTGCTGTGTGTTCATTGACCTTAGGAAGTTGCATCTATGTTTAGACTCGGCGAGTTAGAAAAACGTTTCTTCTAAAACCTCCGTGTCGATATTCTTGAGTGAATGGCAGTATACAGTGTAATCAGAAATATCTGGCTCTAAAACAAAAACGGAGCTATGGAGCAGAATGATTGTCAAGGTGTATATTCAACTTAGATAGTTAAACAGATATGTGAATGTAGCAGGTGAATAACCCTTTCTTTGGAGAATCTGGAAAGAGATATTTCCAGCAATATACAGACTTTTAAGAATTAGCTATAAGATCGCGTCTAAATCACATTAGAAATATGTCTTGCAAAATACTCTCTTATGTGTTCGTTCACCTTCGGATGTTGCATCTATGTTTAGATTCAGCTAGTTAGAAACACGTTTCTCCAAATAGCGGCCTTTTTATATTACTGAGTGAATGGGAGTTTAGGGTGTAATGAGAAATATTGGGCTCTAAAACAAAAACGGAACTATGGAGCAGAATGATTGTCATGGAGTATATTCAACTTAGAGAGTTAAACAGATATATGCATGTAGCAGTTCAGAAAACCTTTCTTTGTAGAATCTGTAAAGAGATATTTCCAGCCATATACAGGCTCATAAGAATTAGCAGTAAGATCGTGTCTAAACCACAGGAGAAACGTCTCTTTCAAACTGCTCTGCTGTGAGTTGGTTGACCTTAGGAATTTGCATCTATGTTTTTATTCAGCTAGTTAGAAACACGTTTCTTCTAAAAGCTGCGTGTCGATATTCTTGAGTGAATGGGAGTATACAGTGTAATGAGAAATATCTGGCTCTAAAACAAAAACGGAGCTATGTAGCAGAATGATTGTCAAGCTGTATATTAAACTTACAGAGTTAAATAATTGTGTGAATGTAGCAGTTGAATAACCCTTTCTTTGGAGAATCTGGAAAGAGATATTTTCAGCAATATACAGACTCTTAAGAATTAGCTATAAGATCGCGTCTAAATCACATTAGAAACGTCTCTTTCAAACTGCTCAGCTGTGTGTTCGTTCACCTTCGGAAGTTGCATCTATGTTTATATTCAGCGAGTTAGAAACACGTTTCTCCAAATTGCGGCATTTGGATGTTCTTGAATGAATGGGAGTATAGGGTGTAATGAGAAATATCGGGGTCTAATACAAAAACAGAGCTATGCAGCTGAATGATTGTCAAGGTGTATATTCAACATACAGAGTTAGACAGACGTGTGAATGTAGCAGTTCAGAATACCTTTCTTTGGAGAATTCTGAAAGAGATATTTCCAGCCATAAACAGGCTCATAAGAATTAACTTTAAGATCACATCAAAACCGCAGGAGAAACGTTTCTTTCAAACTGCTCTGCTGTGTGTTCGTTGACCTTAGGATGTTGCATCTATGTTTTGAATCAGCGACTTAGAAACACGTTTGTTCTCAAAGCTGCGTGTCGATATTCTTGAGTGAATGGGAGAATAGGGTGTAATGAGAAATATCGGGCTCTAAAACAAAAACGGAGCTATGTAGCAGAATGATTGTCAAGGTGTATATTAAACGTACAGAGTTAAACAATTGTGTGAATGTCGCAGTTCACTAACCCTTTCTTTCGAGAATGTGGAAAGAGATATTTCCAGCCATATACAGGCTCCTATGAATTAGTGGTAAGATCGCGTCTAAACCACAGGAGAATCGCCTCTTTCAAAATGCTCTCTTATGTGCTCGTTCACCTTCGGAATTTGCATCTATGTTTAGATTCAGCGAGGTAGAAACACGTTTCTTCTAAAAGCTGCGTTCGTATATTCCTGAGTGAATGGGAGTATAGGGTGTAATGAGAAACGTCTGGCTCTAAAACAAAAACGGAGATATGTAGCAGAATGATTGTCAAGGTGTGTGTTCACCTTACAGAGTTAAACAGATGTGTGAATGTAGCAGTTCAGAAACACTTTCTTTGGAGAATCTGGAAAGAGATAATTCCAGCCATATGCACACTCATAAGATTTAGCTTTAAGATCACTTCTAAACCATAGGAGAAACGTCTGTTTCAAACTGCTCTGCTGTGTGTTCGTTGACCTTAGGAAGTTACATCTATGTTTCGATTCAGCGAGTTAGAAACACGTTTCTTCTAAAACTGCGTGTCGATATTCTTGAGTGAATGGGAGTATACAGTGTAATGAGAAATATCTGGCTCTAAAACAAAAACGGAGCTGTGTAGCAGAATGATTGTCAAGGTTTATGTTCATCTTACAGAGATAAACAGATGTGTGAATGTAGCAGTTCAGAAAAAGTTTCTTTGGAGAATCTGGAAGGAGATAATTCCAGCCATATACAGGCTCCTATGATTTAGCGGTAAGATCGCGTCTAAACCGCAGGAGAAACGTCTCTTTAAAACTGCTCTGCTGTGTATGGTTCACATTAGGAAGTTGCATCTATGTTTAGACACAGCGAGTTAGAAACATGTTTCTTCTAAAAGCTGCGTTTGGATATTCCTGGGTTATTGGGATTATAGGGTGTAATCAGTAATATCTGGCTCTAAAACAAAAACGGAGCTATGTAGAAGAATGATTGTCAAGGTGCGTATTCTACTTACAGAGTTAGACAGATGTGTGAATGTAACAGTTCAGAAACCCTTTCCTAGAGAATCTGGAAAGAGATATATCCAGCCATATACAGGCTCCTAAGAATTAACGGTATGATGGCGTCTAAACCACAGGAGAATCGTCTCTTTCAAGCTGCTCTCTTATGTGTTCGTTCACCTTCGGAAGTTGCATCTATGTTTACATTCAACGACTTAGAAACACGTTTCTTCTAAAAGCTGCGTTTGGACATTCCTGAGTCAATGGGAATAATGGGTGTAATGAGAAATATGTGGCTCTAAAACAAAAGCGGAGCTATGTAGCAGAATGATTGTCAAGGTGTATATTAAACTTACAGAGTTTAACAATTGTGTGAATGTAGCAGTTCACTAACCCTTTCTTTGGAGAATCTGGAAAGAGATATTTCCAGCCATATACAGACTCTTAAGAATTAGCTATAAGATCGCGTCTAAACCACAGGAGAATCGTGTCTTTCAAGCTGCTATCTTATGTGTTCGTTCGCCTTCGGAAGTTGCATCTATGTTTAGATTCAGCGAGTTAGAAACACGTTCCTTCTAAAAGCTGCTTTTGGATATTCCTGAGTGAATGGGAATAATGGGTGTAATGAGAAATATCTGGCTCTAAAACAAAAACGGAGCTATGAAGCTGAATGATTGTCAAGGTGTATATTCAACATATAGAGTTAAACAGATGTGTGAATGTAGCAGTTCACAAATATTTTCTTTGGAGAATCTGGAAAGAGATATTTCCAGCCATATACATGCTCCTACGAATTAGCTTTAGGATCGCTTCTAAATCAAAGGAGAAACGTCTCTTTCAAACTGCTCTCCTGTATTTTTGTTCACCTTCGGAACTTGCATCTTTGTTTAGATTCAGCGAGTTAGAAACACGTTTCTCCACATAGCAGCGTTTGGAAATTCCTTAGTGAAAGGGATTATAGGGTGTAATGAGAAATATCGTGCTCTAAAACAAAAACGGAGCTATGTAGCAGAATGATTGTCAAGGTGTATATTCAACTTAGAGACTTAAACAGACATGTGAATGTAGGAGTTCAGAAAACCTTTCTTTGGAGAATCTGGAAAGAGATAATTCCAGCTATACACAGGCTCATAATATTTAGCGGTAAGATCGCGTCTAAACCACAGGAGAAACGTCTCTTTCAAACTGCTCTCTTATGTGTTCGTTCACCTTTGTAATTTGCATCTTTGTTTAGATTCAGCGACTTAGAAACACGTTTCTTCTAAAAGCTGCTTTTGGATATTCCTGAGTGAATGGGATTAATGGGTGCAATGAGAAATATCTGGCTCTAAATCAAAAGCGG
>NW_022438591.1:0-12505 GCF_009761245.1 Sapajus apella
TTTTTTTTTTTTTTTTTTAAACATAGACAACTGGTTAAATAGCATTTCTTTTCAAGTGTCCAACTTGGTAAAGAAACATGATGACCACAATGTCAAAGGGTCGAGCATGTCTTATGTGTTTAAACCTAGATTCATCACTAGAACTGTTGCCAAAAGAAAGCACATTGACAGTAATGGATTTAAGATCTGTCAAAACACAAGTGATAGAAATTCATCTTCACATTTTTAATGCTCTTATTAGGAACTTTTATTTTTCCCAAATGAGACATGGTTTTACAGCTTTATAGCTGTTCCAACTTTTAAAATTATCCAGCATATTCCTGAATTTAACAGGTTTTAATTCTAAGTTACTCTCTACCTTTCCATGTATTGCAACCTGGAAGCAAATATGAAGTCCATGAATGCACAGTAATATTTTCAGCCATTTATTTGTTTACTGACTAACTTGTTCTCTCATTGGTAACATATTAAAGTAATATATTTAAAAAGACTTGTACAGCTTGGTAAATGAATGAGTATGAATATACCTGACCCCAGGGATATTCTTACAAATGTCCAGTAGGCTAGGAAGAAATACACTGAGAGAAAATTGTGCTGGTATAATGTATCTGGTTATGATTTATTACAACCTTCTTGTCTGTATTAATTATTGTGTGAACACATTTTAAAATGTCACAGAAGTAATGTGTCATGATGAACCTACATAATTAAAATGTGGTTTACCATTTCCTTTTCTCAGATTATAAATTATTGACATTGTGATTGTATTAGTGCAGCTTTGTTAATTTCTCTCATGTTTAATATCTGTCCAGAGGAATAGATTTGCTTATACTATTACTGAACCAAAAGATGGATGGTGAGAGTTCATTGCCATGGTTGATGTGATTTGTAAAAGGCTAATACAGTTATATGAATTCAATGTTATGTTTATTTCTCTATTCTGTATCATCATCTAGTAGCTAAACAGATTGGAAGTCCCTTTTGGAGTCAGTGCTCACATAGACTCGCAAAGCTGAAAATCAGTCGTGCAGTGAGATTAAAATGGAGTGGTTAGGAGCATGAAAGTGGGGGGAAATATGTAAACAGAAAGAGTATGAAAGAGTGGAAACAGAGTTAGTCACGTGAAAGTAGCTCTGGAGGAAGGGTTCAGGAAGATACGGCATTTGCATAGGTCAGGTCCTGCCACTTCCCAGGGTTAGTCGATCTCATAGTTATCATATCCATGCCTAACTGACTGGGTTATATTGTATGTGTGTTTTTAAGTCATAAGAATTAAAGTATACATGGCCAACAGGTCTATGAAAAATATCGTCAGCGTCACTAATAATCAGGGTTGTCATCTTCCCCAGTTAGGAGAGCTATTATTAAAACTACCATAAATGCTTGCAAGGATGCTGAGAAAAGGGAACTCTTACATACTGTTGATGGGAGTGTAATTTAGTACAGCTATGAAGGTAAGCAGTATAGAGAGTTCTCAAACAACTAAAAATGAACTACCATACGATCCAGAAATCCCACTCCTGGGTATTTCTCCAAAGAAAAGGGAATCGGTATATCAAAGGGAGACCTGCAACCCCAGGTTTATTGCAGCACTGTTCACAATAGCTAGAATATCGAGCCAACCTCTGTGTCCGTCAACAGACGAATGGCAAAGAAAATGTGGTATGTATACTCAAGGGAATTCCGTTCAGTCATAAGAGAGAATAAAAATCTTTTCATTTGCAGCAACATGGATGAAACTGGAGGCCATTAAAGTAAGAGAAATAAGGCAGACCCTGACAAGTAACACATGTTCTCGCTCATATGTTGGAGCCAAAAAATGCTGACCTCATGAAGCTAGAGTGTAGAATGATGGTTACTAGAAGCTGGGATGGGTTTATGTGTGTTGGAGAGGATAAAGATAGGTTAGTCAACGGTTGCAAACGTTAGTTAGAAGAAATAAATACCTGTGTTCGATAGCACACTAGGGTGACTGTAATTAACAATATGTATTTCAAAATAGCTAGAAGATTTGAAATGTTCCCGACAAAAATACATGATAAATATTTGAGGTGATGAATATCCTAAATACCTGATCAATAACCTGATTTGATCATTACACATTCCATGAATGTATCAAGGTATCACATGTATGCCATAAAAATATACAAATATTATTGGCAAATAAATTACAAAGAATTATGTATAATAACCAACAAAAATAAAAGATGAAGGAAAAGTAATCCTTTAAATCATGCAGGGGAATCTTCCAGTGAGTTCCTTCAATGAACAGGAACGGCCTTTCCCTCATGCCTTTTAAAGCGTCAGCATCTTGCTAAGCTAAGTGGAAGTTTTGTATGTAAACACAGCACTGATTTGAATAATGTATTACCTTAAACGAAAACCAAACATTTCATAGTGATTGATTCAAATGCTGGAAAAAAAAAAAAAGAAACAGCAATGAGGCATTTTTGAGATACATTTCCTATTTTCTTATCTGATAAGATTTGCAAGAGTATTATCAGTGATCTCTACTTTTTTCTTCACCGAATAGACTAATGTTAGAACCTAACCCAGGAGTAAGCTGTGACTCCATTGCATTCTCCATTAAGAAGCAATAAAATTTACCCAGGCCAAGGAGTCCAAGGCAGAAACTGGACACTGCTAGATACTTCAGGACAAGGCAGCAGCTGCCTCGAGTCAGCAGATAGCTAATAAAGAGGCAGGCACATCCAGGTTGGTAGACAGGTTTCAGACACAAATAACAGTGGGTAGGAAAGTACAGCTACTGGGATTTCAGGCTTAAAAACAGATTCCAGAGATGAAGAGATGAGCAAAGAAAGGGAGAAGAAAACATGGAAGAAAGACTAATAAATGGTATTACAATGTGATCAGAGTGTAGAAGTCACTTGATTTCTGATATATTGGATCAGTCTCAGGTTACATGCCAATTAAGTACAATTAGCATTTTAGCCATTTCGATGCTTCAGATACCCAAATATTTTATTCCATAATCAAATTTTCTTTTTTTCTGTTTGTCTTAACATTGTTTGGCCATGATAAACATGTATTTATATTGGAGGAATCAAAGATGTCTTTTTTTTCTTTTTTTTAGACAGAGTTTCGCTCTTGTTACCCGGGCTGGAGTGCAATGGCGCGATCTCGGCTCACCGCAACCTCCGCCTCCTGGGTTCAGGCAATTCTCCTGCCTCAGCCTCCCGAGTAGCTGGGATTACAGGCGCGCGCCACCATGCCCAGCTAATTTTTTGTATTTTCAGTAGAGACGGGGTTTCACCATGTTGACCAGGATGGTCTCGGTCTCTTGACCTCGTGATCCACCCGCCTCGGCCTCCCAAAGTGCTGGGATTACAGGTGTGAGCCACCGCGCCCGGCCTGATGTCTTATATATTTAAAAATAACTTTGTATAGTACAGCTCTTGTTAGGGTATTAACACATTTGATTGAAGAATTTTCTTTGCTCTTAGATGACACTAAGAGAAAAAATACTGCAAAACTATAAAAAATTATGGTGCAAGTAAAATAGCAATATTAACTTTTTGCTGTTAGTATGCCAGGGATACTTAAAATTTGTTGTCGATTGACTACCGCAGAGAACAGACTCAGATGGAAATGAGTGTGAAGGACGTTTCTTAGGGAGTGGACTTGGGCTCAGCACTTGGGGCGTGGGGAAAGGAATGAATTAGGGTTGGGCAGAGGAAGAATTGGGGCTGTGATGCATCACCACAGGGATGCAGCTGACTCCAAAGGGAGCCCTGAAGCTTGGGTAGCCCTGCAGAGTTGCTCCTCTTTGGGGAGAGGAGCTGGTGGTTTATCCCCAGTACTTGGGTAGGGATTCACTGGAGAAGAGGTAATCTCTTTCAGCGAGGTCATACCCAGCTCGGGGTATATGTCCTTGAGTCTTGAAGGGAATAGGGCAGAGAGATCTGGGCACTGCAGCATTCATGACAATTCCTCCATATTTCTGTGGCCGTTTTGTCTCATATAATTTCTCAGGGTGGCTCCTTTAGGACTCTGATGGGACTTTCTCTTTGGAGAAACTTGTAAGGTTATAAGGGAAAAAGGTTAGTAGGACAAATTGCAGCCCCAGCTGCTACTGGGGAGGCAAAGCTCTAGGCTAAACTCTCTGATTCATTCTAGAGCCCTTCACCTTAGTTCTTACAATGGTAGAAGGATGCTAACTTTGTGGGTAGCCCACAACTTCCTTCCTGTGGGGACCAAGTTCATGTTTACTTTTCTTAGGCTATGGCTATGACAATTATGGGTTTATGATTAAAATTAGATGATGGAATACTAATGTGTGCCAACCACCTTGGAGTTAAGCTGATTGCTCACTTCTCCAATGTGGAATAGCAGCTTTCCTCCTGATGACTAGGCCATGTACCTTTTCCAGGATGGCAATTATCCCTACTCTGTTTGTTGTTGTTGTTGTTGGCCCTGGACACAGGGTGCACAAAATGTTGAAGGGGCAGCTGTATTTTCTATCTGCTGGTGGGAGAATTCTCTACACCTGTGGTGCCCAGAATTGTGGAAATGGGAAGCACGCATTCCAGAAGTGGGTTACAGGGGATGATAGTAACAGGAGCCATTGTGGCTTCCATGCCTTAATTCTGAGACCCGTATATTTTTTTCTTCGGGGGATAGTGCATCAAATAATGGTCATTGACTTAGCATGCACATTGTATACTGGAGGATGGGACCCCATTGTTAATTTCTAATAATGTTTAGAAATTTTACAAATGTTTCTAAACATTACTAGAAATTAATGTCAATGCCACTCAGAGTTTGTGAACACTGCTACATATCGTCTAATGGAAGAACGCTAGGAAAAACTCCCGGAGCAGAAACATCTTAAACAGAACTTGCCATTGTGTATCACAGACTCTGCTAATGATGCAGCCTCCCAGTACAAACAATACATATGACTTGTCCTCAGCTTTTCAATCTGGGTTTGCTCTAGAGTAGAATTAGAATTTAAAACACCGTGTCAGCCAACTCAGCGAAGTTCAATTGTGAGTAGAATTTCTGCTTCTGAATTCTTATAGTTTAAATGATGGCCTGTGTATTGTAAGCTCCAGAAACCTCTTTGAAAATGTGTGAGCAAACAAATGTTTCTCTAATAGCTGTTGAAAGAATGCAGTCTCACTAAAGGGAATTAGACTAGGGGATATAGATTCAATTTCATTCACTTTGATTTAAAGTAAAATATGGCAAGACTTTGATACATTTATGAACCCAAACTGACCAGAATCCTCAACTTAATTTTTGCTGTTGTTGCTGCTATACTCATATTTCATGAGAAGGAGACAAAGAGTAGAAACTAGTTCACACTCAAGGTTTAAGTCCCTCCAAAAATCACCTTCCAGGGATGCATGAATCCTGTGCAGATTCAATCCAGTGTTCACATCCCATATTTACAATCCCTATGCAGAGGCAATGATGTTTAAAATAATGACTCAGAAATATTATAAAATGTAAAATGATCAAAGGAAGATTCAGTAATGTTCTGGAGACTGTGCCTATTTAGGAAAGAGAATTTGGCTATGTACTTAGAAAATCACACACACATAACTGAAGAGACTGACAAGTGTTCCAAATTCACTCAGAGTTAATGCAATAATCAATTTCCAAATCATTCTACTCACCCATGGTCTTACTCTGCTTGATTTAACCCATACCTCACTTGGTGGCATCTATGTCCTCAGTAGTTTAGGCAATTTTTTCTCAAAGCCCCATGTCATCAGCAGTGCAAGGTTAGAGGTGTCCTGGTTCACACATGTGTGTGTCTTTCCACATGTCAGACTTCTATTGAAGAAGAACTCATCCTAATTCTCTCAGCTCTTCAGAGAATTTCTAATCACAAAAGCCATGAGCTACATGGAGTTCCCAAGGAGACAGTTCTCCTTAGCACTTCCCATTCACTCCGTAGTCAGAGCCACGGGCAACACAGCCTCAATCCGTTCCACAAGTCAGTCTATATTGCATATCATACATAATAGTATATTTAACCCATATATAAATATTACAGGTTAAATATTCCACAACAAACAAGGTAGCACTTACCATCAAGAGGAGAACGAGGTAGGAGAAAGGGTAAATGAGCAAGTCCCAGTGGGAGCGAAGAAGACAAAAGGATTCCTGGTCTTGTCCATTGGTCTCCCAAGGAGGAGTCTTTGATGTGGAAGAGCCTTTAGAAGGGCATGCTAAGTGCTTATCATGGCTGACTGCAAAACTGGTTAATTAAGGCAGCTGTTTGGAGAGGCTGAAGGTCTGCCTTTATATATATACATATAGTCACAGAGTCCTCTGGTGAGAACCTACAGTGGAAGAGTGTGCTTGTTATGTCCTTACCTGGTTGGATGCAGTCTTCCCATTTTTATTTGTTTGTTAAGCAAAATATCCTTGTTGGCAAAGTCCCATATAAAATATAAAATGCAGTATTTTTCTAAGATGGAGTTTAATGAAGGGTTGCTCTATACACCCCAATTTCCTAGTTTTGAGGTATTTCTGGATTTACTTCCTCAGAGTGTCCTCTCCTAGTCCTGGGGGACTTTTCAATTTCTGCTGCTACCTGGTTGCCAAATATTACTTCCTTCTAGAATTCATTAAGAGAGTATAATCCAGCAAAAATATAAAGATTTTTGTGGGTTTGGAAAGAAAAATCATATCACACAAGGAGTCAATGGAAATCTTCTTGGCCCAGTGTAATCTCCACCCTTCCTCTTGTGGCCATTCTTCATCCAAAACGTTCTGGGCCTCTGGTGAAGTGTCTGTCCCCACAGAGTACAGTCCCTAGGTCTTAGAAGGGAGTGATTCCCTGAAGCTGATGATAATTTTTAGCTATCTCTTGGTCTCCGCTCCCTCTGTCCTGTTGAATTCTAATGAATAATATTCACATCACATTAAAGGTTTATTTCTTATGAAATTGTTCTAAATTGCCATCTTGTCTCCCAGTCCTTGAAGAATCAATAGCCCTTGATCTTGCAGATCCAACAGTCTTAATTCAGTTCAGCTGCCACAGTTGATAGATGAGGAAACTAAAGCTCAGAGAAGGGAAGTGATTTACCGAAAAATACTGGGGCTATTTGGAAGCAGAGCTGAAGGCATAATTCTGGTCTTCCTCCTCCTAGGCCAACGCCCCTATCTACTTGTGTCATTTTTTTTGCTTCATTCCAGATCGGCAAGATTGTAATGATGAAAGATGACAGGGTTGCTTATGCACCTTGTATTCTTGTCTATTATAACTATAAACCTGAGTATATGTTTCCCAGAATAGTTAATCATCTAGTAGAAGAAGATAGTGTGATTTCTTGTCCTGTAAATCATGACAAAACACCTCCAGTACCTTCTCTTAATGTTTGCCATATTGTTTTTCAGGCTACAAGGAATTGGTCTCAGTGTAATTGTGTATAAATACTACCCGTTGGTCTCTCCTTACTAGTACATGCTGACTAACATTACGAGGTAATAATTGGTTATACCGTATTAGGAGAATAACAGTTTATAACAATATTACTTGCAATAAACTTCGTGCTTTCTTTTCCTATTCAGTGAAGCAAATGTTTGGCTTTATGGCTACACAGACAGTTTTTCTTTCATAGCTAAGTTTATTTTGTCATAAGGCAATCAGGTGGTACAAAAGTATTAACTACAGGAAACCAACATCTAGCAAAGAAATTTGAAGATCGTGTTCACGCTGAATAAACAAGTGCCTTTAAAAAAATTCTTCCAACTTTTGACATCAAACAGAAAAGTTGAAAAAGAAGCACCATAAAGACACATGCACCCTTTATTTAGATTCACAAATTAACATTTTCTGGGATTGGCTTTCTGTGTCTCTATGTCTCTTTTCCTCTTCACAGACACACTCATTTTCTCTCTCTTACACACACGTACATATACATGCACGCACTCACATTTTGGGAGCTCTGAACTGCTTGAAAGCAAATTGCAGACATCAAGATTATACAAAAATACTTAAGGGACTTTGTCCGAAATTAGCACATTCTTTTATATTACTACAATAACAATCACAAGACATTTGCTACTGATAATTAACATTATGTAGTACGCAGTCTAAATTTAAATGTCTCCACTTGCTCTCAAATATTCTCTATATTAGTCAGAGATCTTATATTGGATTTTTTTGTCATGTTTCTTATTTTCATCAGTCTAGAATATTGCTTCCCCTCCACCCTTTTCCCTCATCTTTTACAACTCTGACATTTTTGAAGAGTCCAGACTAAGTGTCTCATAGAATGTTTCTCAAACTGGATTCATCTAACTGTTATGGATTAGACAAAATGTTTAGGCAACTATTATGTTTCCCATCGCATTGCATTGGGAAGTTTATAATGTCACTCTATCTCAATATTTGTGAAGCTAAGTTTCATCTCTTCGATTTAAATTCTGTACTTAATAAATATTTGATGGATAATAGACATATATGAATGTCCTTTTCCTAACATTATGTTAGTGTATAGTGTTAGGAGTAATTTCATGCCAGAATCTCATGTTACCTTGGTGGTATTTGCAAAACGGTGATTTCAAAATTCAGGCATTATTCTAGATGAGGGGCCAGTAGATTTTTCCAGTGAAGAGCTACATTCTAAGTCTTTTAGCCTTTGTGGGCCACATATAGCCTCTGTTACATATTCTATTTCTTCATTAGCTCTGTAAAAATTATTAGCTCATGGACTGCAGGAAAATGGTCTGCAGCAGGATTTGGGCCATGAGTAGTAGTTTGTCAAAGTCCTGTTCTGTGTTATAAAGAAGACCTTTCCTTTTCCTTGTAACACCTGTGTGTGTGTGTGTGTGTGTGTGTGTGTGTGTGTGTGTGTGTCAGAGGGAGAGAGATTCTTTAATAACATTATTTCTTTTATAGAGTTGGTCTCTTTAAACTTTTTTTAAATACTCTTTGGATTTGACTTTGGTAAATAACACTGTGTGAAGATAATTTCATTTTCTTCTATGCTTTCTGATACAATAGCCACTAGCTGCATGAGACCATTCAAATTTAAACTAATTATACTGAAATTATAATTAGAAATTAAATAAATTAATAATTAGAACAAATTTAGTTTCTCAGTCACATGAGCCACACTTAAGTGTACAAGTATTCACTCAACACACGTAGCTAGTGGCTACCTATTGAACAGTACAGATGTAGGACATTTTTGCGATTTAGAAGTTGAATTGGATAGTAATAAATGCAGATTTCAAATGTATTTGCACAGAGTTGTGCAAAATAGTCCCTCATAATTAGAGTTAACTTACAATTTTTTCTTGTCTTTTTTTGCTTTTATGCTTATTTCCCTTCTTACTAATTTGTCTATTTCCATTCGTTTAAGGTACCAAAGTATTTATTATATCTACTATTTTTCTGTTTTTATCTCACATTTTCCTTTCCTTATGCTTTCTTTTGATTTAGTTTATCAGTTTTTTTTTTTAAACTTTTATTTTAGGCTCAGAGGTACCTGTACATGTTTATTATATAAGTGTCACTGGGGATTGTTGTACAGATTATTTGTCACCTATGTGGTAGGCACTGTACCTCACAGGTAGTTTTTCAGTCCTGACCCTCCTCTTTCCTTCATCCTCAAATAAGTCCAGGTGTGTGTTGTGTCCATGTGTACTCAATGTTGAGCTTCTACTTGTGAGAACATGTAGTATGTGGTTTTCTGTTCCTCTGTTAGTTTACGTAAGATAATGGCTTTTACCTTCATCGATGTTGCTGCAAAGGACATGACCTCATTCTGTTTTATGGCTCCATCATATTCCGTGGTGTATACGTACCACATTTTCTTTAATCAGTCTACCATCGATGGGCATTTAAGTTGGTTTCATGTCTTTGCTATTGGGAATCATGCTGCAATGAGCATATGCGTGCATGTATCTTTTTCTTTTCTCTGTTATCTTCCTTCCCTCCCTCCCTCCCTCTCTTCTTTCCTTCCTTCCTCCCTTCCTCTCTTTTCTCTCTCTTTCTTCCTTTGTTTTTCTCTTTCTTTCTCTCTCTCTTCCTCTTTCTCTTTCTTTCTCTCTTATCTTCCTTCCTTCCTGTCTTTCCCTCTCTCTTCCTTTCTTTGTTTTTCTTTCTCTCTTTCTTTTTCTTTCTTCCTCCCTCCCTACCCCCTCTCCTTCTTTCCTTACTTTCCTCCCTCCCTCCCTCCTTTTCTCTGCTTCTGTCACCCCGGGTGGAGTGAAGTGGCACCATCTTGCCTCATTGCAAGCTCCACATCCCAGGTTCAAATGATTCTCCTTCCTTAGCCTCCCAAGTAGCTGGGACCACAAGCGCTCACCACCAGATCCAGCTAATTTTTGTATTTTTTATTAGAGGCTGGGTTTCTCCATGTTGCTCAAGTTATCAGGCTGGTCTTGAACTCCTGACCTAAGGTTATCTGCCCACCTCGGCCTCCCAAAGTGCTGGGATTACAGGTGTGAGCCACCGCACCCAGCCCTCACCACTCCCTTTTGTATCCCCCAACTCACACCTTGCCCATGCCACTCATGCATACCCCCTGCCTTTCCCCATGGTCATTTGTGAGTCCTGCACGAAATGGCCTTCAGTCCAGAGACCAGACATCAGACAGCAATCTGGAACTCTTCCTTGATGGGAGGTGAGACCTCCAGAAGAGGAAAATGCCTGCTATGGAGCCTGCAGGCTGAACACAGTGACTCTCCAGGCAAACAGCTGGAACCGAACTGAGTAAAATCTCCAGCCAGAAAGAAAACTCCCCAATCAACTCTTTCCTCACCCCATTTTACAGATGGAAACGTTGAGGCTCAGAGGAGAAAAGACAAAGCAGGCATTGGAACCATAGTCTCCTGGCTCCAAAGCCAAGTTCTGTCCACCCAGCCAGGGTCCATCCTTCCTTCTATAAATGTTTATAACAGCATGTGCTGGGCACTCTTGTTAGGCCCTTTTACACATATCACTCAGTCTGCTTTTCCCATTCGTTGGACAAGTGTTTATTGAGCTCCTACTGTGTGCAGGAGCTGGACTCGATACTGGGGACATCTTGGTAAAAAACTCAGGCAAAGTCTACCCAGCTGGGGTTCTAACAAGACAAAGGGAGGGTTGGTGCCATGGGCAAGGCTGTGAAGGCAATGAATGAAATGGTGGCGACAGACAGGAAGGGTGGTCAGGGATGCTCTCTGCATGGAAGGGGCATCTTCTTGGCTTTGAGACCCAAATGCCAAAATACCTGTGAGCAGCAGGCCATGCCCACTCAGTAACAGAGCTGAGCCACACCCCTCCATAGATGCCAAACCAAACACCAGATCGGGCCAGCAATGAGGGACAAAGACCATGGCCTGCAAGGGTCTTGCCACCCGAGCTCACAAGGGGATTTTTGTTATGCTTCCTTTATTATTATTATGGTGGGTTTGGGGGTCCTTAGTGCACAAGAAACACTCTAGGAACCCTAAGTCAAGATCCAGGCTGCAATCCCTGCTCTACCCTTGCTGTGTGACCTCGGGCTGCTATCGCCACCTCTCAGAGCCTCAGCTTCCTTCCCCTTCTGTAAAATGGAGAGTCTAATGATACCCACCTGGCAAGGGGGTTCAGGGAAGTCAGTGAGCTCCTTCGTGTAAGGAGCTGGTGTCTGCACGTGGCCCCGGGTCAGAGATTTGTAATGGGGATTGAAATGACTGATAAGTGGCCAGGCATGTTGGCTCACACCCTTAATCCCAGCACTTTGGGAGGCCAAGGCAGGTGGAACACCTGAGGTCAGGAGCTTAAGATTAGCCTGGCCAACGTGGTGAAACCCCATCACTACTAAAAAGACAAAAATTAGTCGGGCATGGGGGTGTGTCCCAGCTACTTGGGAGGCTGAGGGAGAGGAATCGCTGGAACTTGAGAGATGGAGGTTGCAGTGAGCTTAGATCATGCCACTGCTCTCCAGCCTGAGCAACAAGACTGAAACTTTGTCTCAAAAGAGCAAGCAAGCAAGCAATTACTGATAACCTTACAGATTGTCAGAGGTACACAAGGGACTCAGAGGGGGACCACACCCATCCTTTCACACACAGAGAGGAGAGCAACCTACCTACCCAAGACCACACAGCCACCGGCTGTCAGCAACTGCATCACCCCAGCCTCTCCATTATGGCCCAGGCCTTCTGACCTGCCCTGGAAGGGCCCTTGGGCCTCCCGCTACCACCTCCTCCCTGTTCCTCAATTTAGCTCTTCTCTGTGGCCACTGGTCATGGCCAAAGGCTAGGGATCTTATGAGTTTGAGGCAGCCTGAGCATCTGTCTGTGCTTTCACCCAGAGCCAGAGCACCAGGTCCCATGCATATCAGCTGTGATTCTCTACCGGTTCAAAATCGCCTAAAGCCTGGCTGGTTGTGATGTGGAAGAGGGGGTGCTGTTCTTCCCCCAGGTTGACAACATGATAGATTAAAAAGTACATGGAAGGCTGGGTGCAGTGGCTCAGGCCTGTAATTTCAGCACTTTGGGAGGCTGAAGCTGGTGGGTCACCTGAGGTAGGACTTGAAAACCAGCCTGA
>NW_022438591.1:12605-13537 GCF_009761245.1 Sapajus apella
CTACTAAACATACAAAAATTAGCTGGGCGTGGTGGCATTTGCCTGTACTCCCAGCTACTCGGGAGGCTGAGGTGAGAGAATCACCTGAACCCAGGAAGCAGAGGTTGCAGTGAGCCGAGATCACACCACTCCACTGCAGCCTGGGTGACAGAGTGAGACTTTGTCTCAAAAAAAAAAAAAAAAGAAAAGTGCATGGGCTCTGGAGGCAGAGAGACGGAATTGAATCCCAGCTTTTACTTCTCAGCTGTGTGCCCTTGGAAAAGTTCACTTGTCTGAGCTTCAGTTTTCTCATCTGTGAAATGGGAACAACATTTGGCTTGCCAGGGGTCTTAGGATGACTGGGAAGTGTCTGGCACGTAGTAGGTGCTCAACGTGTGTGCTTTCCCATGGCCATCTAAGAGTCTTCAGGGCTGCCCCCCTGCCCTTCCCCCACAACTCCTGTGCCTGCCTCTTAAATTCGTACTCAGGGTGATAAGAAGGCACAGGTGAGGGAACCAGGCTGGATCCACACCCACCCACGCCCATTGTTAGGAAAACAAGCTTTTAATGCCTGGCCCTGCTGCTGGTGGCTGAGAGTATAAAATGGGACCCAGAGCCAGCCTCTCCCTTCCTCTAAGGCACACCGAGGCAATAGTGTTTAAAAGGAAAGGAGGCAGTGGCATGGAGGCTCCAGAGACTGAGCCGTTCCTATGGCAAGAAGGGAGGCAGTGGGGCCCACTGCTGAGGACCATCTGGCAGGTGTTGCATGCTACCTTCCTCCTGGGACCCACAGCCCCTTCATCAGTGATGTCTTCAGGTTCACTGTCCCCAAGCTGCTTAGGTAAGTCCAGACTTCAGGAGCTCTGCTAAGGCTGGTGGTCTCATAATGGCATCCCTCCAGAGTCAGAGGGCTTCAGCTTTTATGCCTCTGCCTATAGATCTCGTGCTCGGGA